>NC_041398.2:185910342-186030342 GCF_900747795.2 Erpetoichthys calabaricus
ATATGTAAGCTTATAAGTACTGCCTTACTTCTCTTTAAGAAAGGAAGATGTAATGATACTTGATTTAATCGAATCCATGTCTTCCTGGGTTTGCGTAGCTTATTGTCAATATCTTTACACCTGTTTTTAAGACTTATTTACTGAAACGGGCTTTCACGAAAAAAGTTAGGGCTTTGCTACAGGATACACCCTCCACAAGTTAAGCAAGTAAAAATAAAATATATATTTCTGTTTTATTTAAACCTTTTAAGTTCGTATGCATAGCCCCATTTGGCTGTTTAATTTTTTTTTTCTTTCTTCAGTAATATTTAATCTCCTTAAAGAAAAAGAACATATCCATTTTACTTTTTTTGTATCTCTTTAGTAATATTTTAGTGTAAAAGGATTACCAGTATTTAAACCTTTTATGTTACTTTATACATTTATTTTACACAATGTTGAAAAATTAATAAGAAAGCTACATATTTTGGCAGCTGCTGCTTTCATTTTCAATGAAATGAAAAAAGCCCTCCAAGAGAAAACGTCAATGAAGAAGAAACAGTTTGCACTATCTAAAAGGAGAAACCCTCATTTATAAAAGTTTGCTGCAGATGACTTAACTGAAAATAAATGAATAGTTCCTATGTGTATAATACATATTTATCTATTTTACTTATGCCTTTATTCCACCAACTTACAACATCTGAGGTACAATTTGTTACATTACTTTTGTTTTTTGCAGCACAGGCAGGTGAAGTGACTTCCTCAGGGTCTCACAGTGGTGTCAGTACCAGGATTTGAACTGACAAGCTCCGGGTTTACTGAAATATTACTGAACAAAGAAAAAAAACGAAAACGGGCAAATACGGCTATGCATACAGATGTCCATCCGTCCATTATCCAACCTGCTATATCCTAAATACAGGAGCCAATAAGTACATATATATATATATATATATATATATATATAATATACACATATGTATATATATACACATATGTATATATATACACATATGTATATATATATGTATGTCTATATATATATGTATGTCTATATATAATATACACATATGTATATATATATGTATGTCTATATATATATATATATATATATATATGATATATATGTAGATATGTAAATTTGTATATGTATATATATGTTTATGTGTGTGTATATTATATATATAAAAGACAGCAACACTCATAACAATGACAACACAATTATATTGACAATCATGTTACGTTATTTTTAAAATGTTTCCTTTTTTTTTTTTTCATAACCTCTTTAACACACTACTTCTCCGCTGTGAAGCGCGGGTATTTTGCTAGTCTTGACATAAATGGCGAGAATAAAGTAGAAATGTCGAGAATAAAGTCAACATGTCATCACACTATTACACAGTACCCAGGTACGTTACACTGTATTGAAAACAAATTAAACAAGTCAACTTGGCTTGCAGTTATATCCAGTAGTATAGAAATAGTATTTACACATTTGAACATAATGGTCCACAGCCGACCTTTTAAAACCAAAGTATCTCCAGGCAACGGACGTGACTCCTTTTTTTCGGCAAAAGTTCTTCTGTGTCATCATGTTCAACTTAATCGTCCGCTTCAGTTTCGGAATGTTCTCTGTCCATTTTCACCGTGCAATACCTACACTACCACTACCTATTTAGCGGTGTAGCAGTGAAAAACAGCACCCGCGCAAGACCTCTGTGATTAGCGTTGTAGCAGTGAAAAGGGTACCCACTTGAACAGTTTCCCGCCGTGACACGTTCCGAACGTCGTTTAGGCAATTTAAACAGGTGTTGCGGTATAAGAAAAATCCATATCATAACAAAAATAAAAAATGGTTTTTGGTATGAACCGGTTTACCACCCAGCACTAGGTTTACTTTGATAGTTACATCACAGGGACGCTATTCATACATTTTGGTCATGCTTCTCAGTAACTGATCGAAGTCTTATTTAGTGCCACATGTAATTCTGAGGGGGACTGAAAAATAATAGATTTTTTAACAGAAAATACCACCTCATTTGCTATTCACACCTGCTTTTCAGTGAAAAAATATTTGAGGGAACATTGCTGGCAGCACTGCCAGAAGTATGTGATTTAACAAAAAAAAAATACTGCATACACATTATTCTGCCGCCTTAGACAGCTACAAAACACCCAGTCTTTCTGTGGTTATGAGTGCTTTCTAATGTTTATGGTACTATCCAGCCGAATAACAGTTTATTTAAAGTTACTGGTGCCCTGTACTAGGACCAGTGATTGTAATAAACTTTGTCTCAATACAAAGTCAGTGAATAATTCTTTGTGAAGGTTATGCTTCCAGTTTGATTTCTGCTTCTGCAACTTTCAAGATATGTAAAAGGTTTGTCACTGGCATGTAAGTACTTGGTTTTTACTAACCCATTAATGCTTTGTAGTCTTTCCTTCACACTGGTGAGTAATGTGAATTTCAAATTTCTCTTAGGGTAAATTCAGAAAATGTGGCTGCATTTGAGAAGAATACTGAAAAACGTTGTGATGCGGTGTCACAATTTAAGAAAGTTGCTAAAGCTCCTTCCTCACAAAGGAAACCAGAAAATAATGGGGAATGTTCCATGTTTCAACAGATGTTGAAGAAAAATTGCGCTTCACCAAGTGTCAGGTAAAAAAATATATAAAAAATGTAAAGTTGACTGGCTTACTCACTAACTAATCAGCTAAAGCATAATTTCCCATTTAGCTAAAAAGTTGAAATAGGAAGATGGTACATATCGGGCAGTAGGTATCCACTAAGAAAAGACATTTTGATATGTCAATATTTAGGGGTAGAAAAACTAAATATCGCAAAAATCTGAAAAATGCCTTGATGGTTTGATTAATACTTTGATGTTCTCGGTCGGCTAATTTTATTTTTACTATGGTTTTTTTTTTTTTTTTTTATATTAATATGCTGACTTGCATGTGGTTGGCTGAGCGCATGCTCTCTGACATAGAAGGACACCATAGAAGTGACTGACGGGCCATGCACATAGCACCACTGACTGATAGGGTTGATTGGTGACTGAAGACGGGGTGGTGTGTTGGACAGGAAATAAAATAGGTGTAAAGAGAAAGTTCAGTGAAGCTCAAGGAAGATGCAAAGCTCAATGGTTAGAAAATGCTTTTTTTTTTTTTTTTTTTTTTTTTTTTGTTCTTGACTGGGGCTGCCTCACTCCATTCAGAGTCAGGTGGAAGAGGACGAAGTTTGCTGGATGAGGAGAGGGTGAGAGATAGAAGAAGGAAAGGACTTTGTGGGTGCTGGTATTGTGTACTGTGCTCTGGGAAGCCGGGAAAGAGCACTCCCCACAAAAAACAAAAACGTGCTGTGTAATAGTTGTGTATTTGCCCGTCTGTGTCAGATTAGGGCAGCTGTACATGTTCTGGTGGGCCACAATATACATTTTTTAAATATATACAGTGGGGTAAATAAGTATTTGATCCCCTGCTGAATTTGTAACTTTCCGCACTAAAAAAGAAATCAACAGTCTCTAGTTTTTATGGTAGTTTCATTTTAATGGAGAGAGACAGAATATCAACCAAAAATCCAGAAAAAACACATTACACAAAGTTATAAATTGATTTGCAAAATATGTACATTTTGATCTTTATTTTCATTATATTTTGCTGAAGACATAACAGATGAACTTAAATACAGGACAATTGCATGGACCGTTAACATCAAAGGCAGTCTGTTTTCCTGAATCCCAGTACCATTTGTTTTGATCTGAGCAGGAATTCGGGGACTCTCAAAAGCTGTATTGATTTTATCACCTGTGAAGGGAAGGGCACCAAGACTAAATTACTTTACTGAGAACAGAAGGAGATGCCATGGGACTGGAAATTACAGCTTGAGACAAGAGATTGTTAAAACATTAGAAACTTCATTGCTGGAAAAACTGATGTATTCAAATAGATGAAAGAGTTTGGGCAAATTCATTCATCATATTGACAGCCAGCCAAACAGGTACATGTAACAGTCACATTGTGCAAAACTCCCATAGCATTTTAAAATGAATATGACAGACTAAACGAAGAGAACAGAATGATGTCAGAGGAGGGCGAGAGGGCGCCAGCAACGTGTGGCCGTTTTTTCATCTGATTGTCAGCAAAACATTTCATGAACAGCTTTGAGTGCTAGGTAATAAGCTGCCTGCGACATTTATCCTTGACCTCTTTTAACTTTTCGGAAACCTTTTCTAAAGAGTATATATCCAGACTTTAATATCAGTCTTATTTGCTATTATTCTTTGTTCTATTTGCTATTATTATTCATGTAATAAATACCACGCTGTTTTTAATTTTCTATGCTTTGTCTTCATGTCTGGAGTGATTGAAGTAATAAGGTAGCCAGAGGTTTGACATACGCTTCGTGCTGCAAGGTTTATTAAGGGCCGAAGGTGTGAGCTCCATGCAATAGTACGGAACAGTACATAAAGTAAGGCATTCTTGGTTGAGAAATGGCCTATAGCCAAGGATGTTGAGCCTTTGTATGTTTAAATGTATTCCTAGAGACTGAAGTAATATTTAGGTCTGAGATACAGATACATTTTAAACATTGTATGTTGTTTGTGCCGATAATAAGTAAATCTCTTGAAGTAATAAGAGAGTGACAAGTTCTGTTATTCATAGGGCACTTGTGTGGTTAAAAGTGCTAGAGGTTAACCAGCTCTGTGTGTGTCATTCACTGGGCACTGTTGAGGTTCTGTGTGTATACGTTAACAGTATCTACAGTTAGGTCCATAAATATTTGGACAGAGACAACTTTTTTCTAATTTTGGTTCTGTACATTACCACAATGAATTTTAAATGAAACAACTCAGATGCAGTTGAAGTGCAGACTTTCAGCTTTAATTCAGTGGGGTGAACAAAATGATTGCATAAAAATGTGAGGCAACTAAAGCATTTTTTTTTAACACAGTCCCTTCATTTCAGGGGCTCAAAAGTAATTGGACAATTGACTCAAAGGCTATTTCATGGGCAGGTGTGGGCAAATCCGTCGTTATGTCATTATCAATTAAGCAGATAAAAGGCCTGGAGTTGATTTGAGGTGTGATCCTTGCATGTGGAAGATTTTACTGTGAACAGACAACATGCGGTCAAAGAAGCTCAACATGCGGTCAAAGGAGCTCTCTATGCAGGTGAAAGAAGCCATCCTTAAGCTGCGAAAACAGAAAAAACCCATCTGAGAAATTGCTACAATATTACGAGTGGCAAAATCTACAGTTTGGTACATCCTGAGAAAGAAAGCAAGCACTGGTAAACTCGGCAACGCAAAAAGACCTGGACGTCCACGGAAGACAAGTGTGGTGGATGATCGCAGAATCATTTCCATGGTGAAGAGAAACCCCTTCACAACAGCCAACCAAGTGAACAACACTCTCCAGGGGGTAGGCGTTTCGATATCCAAGTCTACCATAAAGAGAAGACTGCATGAAAGTAAATACAGAGGGTGCACTGCAAGGTTCAAGCCACTCATAAGCCTCAAGAATAGAAAGGCTAGATTGGACTTTGGTAAAGAACATCTAAAAAAGCCAGCACAGTTCTGGAAAAACATTCTTTGGACACGATGAAACCAAGATCAACCTCTCCCAGAATGATGGCAAGAAAAAGTATGGAGAAGGCATGGAACAGCTCATTATCCAAAGCATACCACATCTGTAAAACACAATGGAGGCAGTGTGATGGCTTGGGCGTGCATGGCTGCCAGTGGCTCTGGGACACTAGTGTTTATTGACGATGTTTTCAACCAAGTATTAGAAATGAACATTTTATTTCCAGTTATTTAATTTGTCCAATTACTTTTGAGCCCCTGAAATGAAGGGATTGTGTTAAAAAAATGCTTTAGTTGCCTCACATTGTTATGCAATTGTTTTGTTCACCCCACTGAATTAAAGCTGAAAGTCTGCACTTCAACTGCATCTGAGTTGTTTCATTTAAAATTCATTGTGGTAATGTACAGAACCAAAATTAGAAAAAAGTTGTCTCTGTCCAAATATTTATGGACCTAACTGTATGTATGTGTTTGCTTGTCATTGAGTGAAATAAGTATTGGATCCCCTACAACCCCACCAGAATTCTGGCTCCCCTCCCACAGGTTAGCTCTGTGCCCGTGTGGCACACAGATTACAATCAGTCAATTACTGATACTTATGATCTCAACTCGTGTGTTTCAACTCGTTATGTATATAAAACACACTTGTCCACAGAATCAATTTCTTCCATCCCAGCCTCTCCACCACCATGGGCAAGACCAAAGAGCTATCAAAGGACGTCAGCGACAAGATTATACAGTAGATCTGCACAAGGCTAGAATGGGCTATAAGACCATCAGCAAGAAGCTTGGTGAGAAGGTGACAACTGTTGGTGAGATTTTTGGAAATGGAAGGAATATAAAATGACCATCAGTCGCCCTCGGTCTGGAGCTCCATACAAGTTCAAACTTATAGCAGGTTAATGTAACAAATAACATCAGAATACACTTTATTTTTTGCATTTTTGTAATTGTACTGGAGGCCTAATTAGGGGAAATTTTTGTTCCGTCACAGACAACTATGAAGAAAATTGCACTTTTACACCTGCGTAACTGTATCCTTGTTAGTGTTACAAAACTAATAAAATGTGACAAAAACGAAAAGATAATTGCTGAAAATCTAAAACTAAATACAAACTAAAAATATCTTAAAACTAGAAAAACCCTGGTTTAATGGTTTCCTCAAACCACATTCGGCCAAGGCTTTGGAGTACTTGAACAAAGGTTAATTCTTTTTTGCTTCCATTCTTGTTCAAGATGTGGCAGAAACAATTATGTGCGGGCACCAGGTACAGTTACCAGCAGACTTGTGTTTTTTTTAGAAAAGTTTTGTTACAGAGCCTCTTTCACACAGGCATTAGTATCCAATGAAGCTGTAAATAAATTGGGATGTGAAGTGCAAATGCAGACAAAACCATAATCCAGTTAAGCCTGGAAATTAAACTTTGCTTATATGTGACCAAGCTATAAACTGCCCAGTTAAACACAATCATAAAGGCATTTTTAAGATGCATTGTCATTCCCTCACCTGAGGTTTTTTATATTAGTTTGTTAGGAACATAACTGATTCGTAGAAATATGATCGGTAAGTTAACAATTTCCATGGAAATCTGCTCCATTCATTTCCATACTTCAAATATATTTACATGTGTGTGTTACATTTGAAAGTGAGCATATTAAAATCTTAGTTGTACTACTTTAAACATTACTGTTACTTTATAATAGTTTTATGATTCTATTGTTTCATCACTTCCAAATACACTTTGTGTTTTAAGTTTGCTAGTTATTATTGCCAGTAATGACATGAATAATGTACTGTCCGATGCGAAATAGTTTGTGGGGAAGAAAAATTCCTATATCATTGGCAGGTTATCTTAAAAAAATTCTTTCTGAGCTTTGGAAGGTAGATGTAATTCATATGCCAAGATTCATCAGTATCCGAAATTTTGATGTTAAACCTTTTTTGAAAATGTGTTGAATTACGGTGAAATGACCATTAACAATTCTCCTTTTGAAGAGTCTTTTCAATATTTCAGAATGCTTCAGAAAGTGTTTTTTAAGTTTGCTTAAAGACACTGTCTAACAGGAAATTAAAAAATTTTATAGTCTATGATTTTTCCCTTCCATTGGTACTTGGAAGAAGTGTTATAGTAACACGTTACTGCACAGTTGATATTGTTAGCATTTAATTACTTTTATTTATTTATTTTTATTTTTATTTTTTTAAATTTCAGATCATGTCAACTTTTGGACCAAGAGGTACCTATTCCGCATAGATTGCTATATCCTTGCGAAGAGTTTAATATTTTAGAAGACATCCAAAGGGAAGTAAAGTCAGGGTTTAAGGTCAGTAAAATTTGGAGATCTAAGCCTAATTCTAAGTTTGATGCAATGTATTTTTCAATTGATGTTCCCATTGTGAAACTTGGTTGTTTTTATGTATTTTTACTACTGACCAATTGAGGAAATATTTTGTTTCTTTTATGTCCTGTGCTGTAAAAAGACGTAATAGTTTTTGAAGTGAGAAGGAAAATCTCGGATGTGGCCTTACACTTTATTTATAAGAAGGTATTATTATAGAAATTAACAGCAGTTTCTATCAAAAACATGAACATTTCTCGGTGATTCCAAACTTTTGAGCACTAGTGTACATTTGAGAGAATATTAAAAACTTTCATTTAAACAGGCCCAACTTCACAGTTTAGTAGTCATTTGATTTCTGTAACAAGGAGTCCTGTATTTAGCAATAAGATCTCTCTTTATATATATATATATATTTTTTTTTTTAGACATCATCTAGAAGCTTTGGAAAAAATGATTCTCATAAATCCATAAGACATAATAAAGGTCAGTTTCTTTTTTGGAGGGGGGGGGGTTCGGAATGCTTTGTTACATTATCATTTATCTCTTTTGTTTTTATAATAAAGCATAAGTTCCTCTTTTCTAAGATACTTTTCACAACCTTGTTCTGAAGTTAATAGCTTTCCTCAAGAGTTGGAAGTGTTGTCTTAATCTTCCTGCCCATACAATAAATAGCTAGTCTGGACTCCCAACTGGCTGAAGTGCATGGTGTTCACTGATAGCAAAAAAAGTGCAAGTAAATGGTCCTTCTACTTTAGAATTCTCTTTGCAATCTGAACTCCTCTCTCTACATGCCCATTTCCTTGTGTGTTATGTGCACTGAAAGTGATGTGCTGAAAGTCACTTTCTCGTGCAAACACTTGAAATTCAGCACTCAAAAATTGTTAAAAATGGGTCAATAGCAAGTCTTTTCTTTGGTCTGTCTGGTAAAGAGGTTTAAATAAATGGTTCTTTTCAGAAATAAGGCTGGAATATCTGCTGTCATCACTTGTTGACTTACTGTATGGCTTCCTTTTGTAAATTTTGTAGCGTGCTTAAAACCGTTGACTTTTTACGTTAAAATAAAAAAATACAATTGCTGTATTTGCTTTTGTAATATATTCTAGCCATTCAGACCAAGTATACAGTGCATCCGGAAAGTATTCACAGCGCATCACTTTTTCCACATTTTGTTATGTTACAGCCTTAATTCCAAAATGGATTAAATTCATTTTTTTTTCCTCAGAATTCTACACACACAACACCCCATAATGACAACGTGAAAAAAGTTTACTTGAGATTTTTGCAAATTTATTAAAAATAAAAAAATTGAGAAAGCACATGTACACAAGTATTCACTGCCTTTGCCATGAAGCTCAAAAATGAGCTCAGGTGCATTCTGTTTCCCCTTATCGTCCTTGAGATGTTTCTGCAGCTTAATTGGAGTCCACCTGTGGTAAATTCAGTTGATTGGACATGATTTGGAAAGGCACACACCTGTCTATATAAGGTCCCACAGTTGACAGTTCATGTCCGAGCACAAACCAAGCTTGATTGTCAAAGGAATTGTCTGTAGACCTCCGAGACAGGTTTGTCTCGAGGCACAAATCTGGAGAAGGTTACAGAAAAATTTCTGCTGCTTTGAAGGTCCCAATGAGCACAATGGCCTCCATCATCCGTAAGTAGAAGAAGTTTGAAACCACCAGGACTCTTCCTAGAGCTGGCCGGCCATCTAAACTGAGCGATTGGGGAGAAGGGCCTTAGTCAGGGAGGTGACCAAGAACCCGATGGTCACTCTGTCAGAGCTGCAGAGGTCCTCTGTGGAGAGAGGAGAACCTTCCAGAAGGATAACCATCTCTGCAGCAATCTACCAATCAGGTCTGTATGGTACAGTGGCCAGACGGAAGCCAATCCTTAGTAAAAGGCACATGGCAGCCCAACTGGAGTTTGCCAAAAAGCACCTGAAGGACTCTCAGACCATGAGAAAGAAAATTCTCTGGTCTGATGAGACAAAGATTGAACTCTTTGGTGTGAATGCCAGGCGTCATGTTTGGAGGAAACCAGGCACCGCTCATCACCAGGCCAATACCTTCCCTACGGTGAAGCATGGTGGTGGCAGCATCATGCTGTGGGGATGTTTTTCAGTGGCAGGGACTGGGAGACTAGTCAGGATAAAGGGAAAGATGACTGCAGCAATGTACAGAGACATCCTGGATGAAAACCTGCTCCAGAGTGCTCTTGACCTCAGACTGGGGCGACGGTTCATCTTTCAGCAGGACAACGACCCTAAGCACACAGCCAAGATATCAAAGGAGTGGCTTCAGGACAACTCTGTGAATGTCCTTGAGTGGCCCAGCCAGAGCCCAGACTTGAATCCGATTGAACACCTCTGGGGAGATCTTAAAGTGGCTGTGTACCGATGCTTCACATCCAACCTGATGCAGCTTGAGAGTTGCTGCAAAGAGGAATGGGTGAAACTGGCAAAGGATAGGTGTGCCAAGTTTGTGGCATCATATTCAAAAAGACTTGAGGCTGTAATTGCTGCCAAAGGTGCATCAACAAAGTATTGAGCAAAGGCTGTGAATACTTATGTATATGTGATTTCTGTTTTATTTTTAATAAATTTGCAAAAACCTCAAGCAAAATGACACCTTTTATTGGCTAACTAGAAAGATTACAATATGCAAGCTTTCGAGGCAACTCAGGCCCCTGAAGAAGGGGCCTGAGTTGCCTCGAAAGCTTGCATATTGTAATCTTTCTAGTTAGCCAATAAAAGGTGTCATTTTGCTTGGCTTTTCTCTACATTCATAATGGCTAACACGGTACAACACCCTAGTACTACAAAAACCTCAAGTAAACTTTTTTCACGTTGTCATTATGGGGTGTTGTGTGTAAAATTCTGAGGGAAAAAATGAATTTAATCCATTTTGGAATAAGGCTGTAACATAACAAAATGTGGAAAGTGATGCGCTGTGAATATTTTATGGATGCACTGTATTTCAGCACCATATGTAGGTAACTGTCACCTGCTATAGCTGCCTTAATAGTATTCCTGGTGGGGTAGTGGGCATGCTATCAACTAAGGCTGGCATGTATGTATCAAGTTTTTTAAAAATATTGACATATTTTCATACAAAATCTAGGATGACAACATGGTTTATATCGATACAGTCTGTGTTGTGTTAAAATTATACTTGTAGAGCCGCCAGTTCACTGTTCTCTTCTCCCCGTTTGTCTCTCACACAACTTCACCCTGCCCCACCTCTTCTCTGAATACAACTCACCCCTCCCCCACCACTTTACTCGGTAAGTCCTTCAGGCAGGGACAGGATTGAGATAAAAACTTGAAGGTTTCAAAGAAGAGCTGGTTGGTAATAAGAAAAACAATGGCTCAATTATTTGGAGATGGTTCGGGTTCAAAGTGTCAGATGAGCAGGTTAATAATGTATTCTGTAAATATTGCCGAGAACAAGTCCCAACAAAAGTATCGGGCACTACTAATCTTTTCCACCATGTACAACAATGGCATAAAGTGCATTACGAAGAGTGTGTGAAAATGCGTGCTGCAGCCCAGATCATGAAGCCTTCTCACACTCCTGCTCGAAACAAACCACGTTACAAAGCTCATATTCCCATGTTGTGCCTTATGAGAGAAAAAGTGAGAAGTGGGACGACATTACTAAAGTAGTAGCTTATCTTATTGCTAAAAACATGATCAAAAATCTCAACTGTGAAACGAGACGGCTTTATACAGCTGCTAAAAACTCTTGACCAAAGATACTAGTTACCTAGTTGGAATTACTTTGCTAAAGAAGTACTGCCAAAAATGTATAGTTAGAGAGAGTCTCGCCTCCTGGTTCGCCAAAGTATCTCACTTCGCACTGACCACCAATATGTGATCCAGCAGGATCTGTGAGCCATACGTGAGTGTGACAATACATTTCATGGAAGACTGGGATCTGAAAGTGCCTGTTTCCAAAGCAGCTACTTTCCCCAAGACCACACCAGGGAGCATATAGCTGAAGCTTTGCAGGATACCCTCACCAACTGGAAACTCAAACCAACGGGACTGGTTGCTATAACTACTGACAACGGGACCAATGTTGTCAAGGCAGTGCAACTGAACAAATGATTGAGGATGCATTGTTTTGGTCACAGATTTCATCTAGCCATTGGTGAGTGCAACATTTAATCAGTTAATTTGAAATAAGAAAAAAATATGCCAGGCATAAATTACTCTTTTAAGGCTGTTTTTTCCCCTTTTCTCCTAGGGCTGAATATTTTTACAAAAAAACTCAGGTTTTTAAAATGCACACAAAGCAATTGTTTCTGACATAAATCAACATGAAACGTTTGTTGCTGTGTTCAGTGTGCTGTCTCTGCATGTTAACAGACCTGACAGCTGCAGTGGCTGGGTGGGGGTGGTGTCACGTCAACTGGGAATTGATCAGCTGATACAGGTACCTCACTTTAATTTTAGATCTTGATCTCCAGATCACTTCCACCAAATCATAGTCCAACAAAGAGACCAATTCAAAATAATAAAATACACACAAAATGGCATCCACTTAGTATTTTGCTTTGCATATTCGCTTAATCTCTCGCCCGATGTGGATGCCATTCTAGATGTTGTTTACTCTATGCTATTCACACACACACGCAGGGATTCAATGTCAAGTCAACGAGTCCTCCAAGCAAAGAGCATCTGCCTATAACGTAACGGTGAGTTTTATTGACATTTGCAGCTTTTTTTTCTCCCTCTGTCCCCCCCCCCCCCCCCCCCCACCTCTCCCCCCCCACCCAAAAACGAGTTAGGTAAAAAGTTTTATAGAACCACTTACAGAACTAAATATGCCTATTGACCACAGGATCATCTATTTGAAATGTTTAGGCTTATACAGCTAACATTTATGATGCGTACATGTGTTAGAGTGAGGATTGTGACACTGAATGAGAACCCCAGCTGAGAAGAGACAGGAAAGGAAAGGGGAGAGTGTGCTGCGTACAACACGTGGCGCGCAACTGGTGATGCCTCTGCTTCACGCAACACTGCGTGGAGCTGCGTGAAAGTTTTTACGGCAGCTGGAGTGCCAATTCCGTCACCAACCCCCAAGTTTTCCCTGCAAGTTGATGGACCATTTGCAGGGCCGGGTCACGGTTAAGGGTCTTGCTCAAGTACCCAAAGAAATGTTCCAGTGGTTGCGGTGTTCATATCAGTGACCCCCAGCAAATCCTTACCACCAGAGCCACCTTCTCTGATTAAGAAGAGACAGGGATTCATTTGAAATTCAGAAGCGTTTGAGATTGAAAAGGTCCAAAGTTATACATGTTTCACTCATTTGCTGGTGAATTTACCAAAACGGTTTTACTAAAACTATTTGTAGGTTACACATCACACAGCGCAGTTTACACACGTAGTTAAATCTTACTAAACACAGATGGATATTAATTTACCTTTCAGTGATCTGCTTCTTTACATAAAAATGAAAGTGATTTTAAAAGTTTTTATTTTGTGTGTTAAAGGACATGGTATGGATGATGCCCACATCATCCCGGGCCATTTCTCTGTGTAAGAAAGTTGTCAGTTGTTGCATGTTTTGTTATTTGCACAAAGTCCTAGGTGTTTGTACAGAACTACAGTTCTGTGCAAATCTTTTAGGCAGGTGTGAAAAAATGCTGTAAACAAAGAATGCTTTCAGAAATATAAATAATGATTGTTTATTGTTATCAATTTACAAAATGCAAAGTGAGCGAACAAAAGAAAAATCTAAATCAAATCAATATTTGCTGTTACTACCTTTTGCCTTCAAACCAGCATCAATTCTTATAGGTACACTTGCACAAAGTCAGGGATTTTGTAGGAATATAGTCAGGTGTATGATCAACCAATTATACCAAACAGGTGCTAATGATCATCAATGTCACATGTAGGTTGAAACACAGTCATTAACTGAAACAGAAACAGCTGTGTAGGAGGCTTAAAACTGGGTGATGAACAGCCAGACTCTGCTACCAAGGTGAGGTTGTGGAAGACAGTTTCATGTCATGGTAAGATTGAGCACAGCAACAAGACACAAGGTAGTTCTACTGCATCAGCAAGGTCTCTCCCAGACAAAGATTTTAAAGCAGACTGGGGTTTCAAGATGTGCTGTTCAAGCTCTTTTGAAGAAGCACAAAGAAATGGGCAACGTTGAGGATCGTAGACGCAGTGGTCGGCCAAGGAAACAGTACAGCAGAGGAAAGACGCATCAAGCTTATTACCCTTCGAAATCGGAAGATGTCCAGCAGTGCCATCAGCTCAGAACTGGCAGAAACCAGTGGGACCCATGTACACCCATCTACTGTCTGGAGACGTCTGGCCAGAAGTGGTCTTCATGGAAGAGTTGCAGCCAAAAAGCCATACCTCCGACTTGGAAACAAGGCCAAGCGACTCAAGTATGCACGAAAACATAGGAACTGGGGTGCAGAAAAATGGCAGCAGGTGCTCTGGACTGATGAGTCAAAATTTGAAATATTTGGCTGCAGCAGAAGGCAGTTTGTTCGTCAAAGGGCTGGAGAGCAGTACAATAATGAGTGTCTGCAGGCAACAGTGAAGCATGGTGGAGGTTCCTTGAACATTTGGGGCTGCATTTCTGCAAATGGAGTTGGAGATTTGGTCAGGATTAATGGTGTTCTCAATCCTGAGAAATACAGGCAAATACTTATCCATCATGCAATACCATCAGGGAGGCATATGATTGGCCCCAAATTTATTCTGCAGCAGGAAAATGACCCCAAACATACAGCCAAAGTCATTAACAACTATCTTCAGCATAAAGAAGAACAAGAAGTCCTGGAAGTGATGGTATGGCCCCCATAGAGCCCTGATCTCAACATCATCGAGTGTGTCTGGGATTACATGAAGGGACAGAAGGATGTGAGGAAGCCTACATCCACAGAAGATCTGTGGTTAGTTCTCCAAGATGTTTGGAACAACCTACCAGCCGAGTTCCTTCAAAAACTGTGTGCAAGTGTACCTAGAAGAATTGATGCTGTTTTGAAGGCAAGGAGTGGTCACACCAAATATTGATTTGATTTAGATTTCTCTTTTGTTCATTCACTGCATTTTGTTGATTGATGAAAATAAATGATTAACACTTCCATTTTTGAAAGCATTCTTTGTTTACAGCATCTTTTCCACATCTGCCTAAAACTTTTGCACAGTACTGTACAGACAGGAGGAAACACTTTGGTAAAGAATGAACTCTCAACTTCAGTGGAAACCCACTTTTTAAAGAGCAAGTTGGCCTTTTCTTACTTTTGCTGTGTATCTTTTCTATTTACATTTTCTTAATTGCACAGCTGCGAGTCTTTTGTTATGCAGGAAAAGAGCATTATTTTATTCAAGGAGCGTTACTATTTATGTCGATTAGTTTATTTTTGAGCCATTTCTCACGTACATCTATAGCCGTATGTTAATAAAAGTGCCTGTGTGACATTTGGGACATGTGGCTTTAACTCAGAACAGTCTTTTTCGTATTATATTTATGGGAAGAAAAAATATCAAAATATAATTTTTGGTCCATATCGCTCAGCCCTACTATCAACAACAGCTGCAGCGTAGCACTTCACATCTAAGTGAGTGTTAATCCCTATAGTGTGGGCCACTGTCATGGTCTTGCTATGGGAATACACAGCAGTTGGTTTGAATCACATAAGACGCATGAGAACTTTCTGGCACCCTAATGGAACATTATCCAAGATACTTTTTTTCATGAGTGCCACTAAGGACTTGTGATGAGTCACTAATTTGAAGTTCTCAAACCAATCAGATACTTGGGAAATCCAGAGACACATCCGACATACCTTCTTATTAATAACATTACCTTCTTATTAATGACATGTTTAGTTTCCAGAGGGGGGAGCACAAAAATACCCCACCAACATTTTCCATGCAGCTATAGCAGTACACCACTTTTGCCATATCTGCTTGCATAAGATAAAACAGTCATAGCCTAATTCACATCATCGAGCTTTTAGAGTGGTAAAGCAAAAGGAATGTCTTTGATTGCCAGGAATGCCTTCTACTGTGGGTGTCCAATGTCTAAGTAATCTTTGACTCAGTTAATAGAATGGCTCGTCCTGTGTCAACAGTTTAGGAGTATACTTGGCCAAGTAATTGAACATGTCCAAAATTTGATTTAACTCTTCAGCATTTTATGGAAGGACTTTTCAGGATCAGGCCGTATACAGTAGATTCATGGATTTCTACTCTTTCCAGTTCTAAAAGAATCTGTCACAAGGTTAGCATAGATTCAGTATATTTTCCTGCTGGTATAGGTTGTGTGAATGGTAGGTATCAATGATTTGATGGCTAACAGGCCTTGTTGGTTGTCAATCACTGCATTCAAATGACAGACCAGTCAAGTTTTCGACAGCTGGGGGAAAGCATTTGTTGGAAACTGCTGCAGTGGAAAACCTTAAAATGAAAGAATGATGGTGAAGAAAGAATGGCTAAAGTAATTGGGGGAAAAATGGAGATTGCTTAAGCATAAAAGCTATTTATATTGGGGAGAAAAAACAGACTGTACTAGATTTGGTTGGGGGGGGGGATGGGACGCGACAATTCTGTTTCAGTGAACAAGAATGCCACTGAAGTGGCCTATAGGTGAAAGGTGCAGGAAAGTGAATGTCTCTGGACAAAAGACACTGCACATTTTGTTCAGACCTGATTAGTTATGACTGCAGAGAATATAAGGCTTTGGCAGATTATACCCATGTAAGACTTGTTTTGGAATCCTTCCTTATTCAGTTCTCTTCACTCTGTGCACTACGGTGATAATGGAAAATCTGAATTTTTAAGTGGAATTAAACCCAGGAATGAAAATAACAGTGAGGTTATGGTCAAACAGTTTGCAAAAAAACTATAGAGAGAGCATGTAATATTGACACACTAAGAAAGGAGGTGCCAGAACACTCTCTAATGCAGGATGTAATATTGTGAATGTAATACAGTGTCCATTATCATAATACCTATAAAAAGTATCCATCTTTTGGAAATTTTCCAATTTTACTGTTTTACTGTGATTCAATGTTGTATATTTAATTTCTTTTTTTTTTTTTTTCAGCAGAAAAGCGTACAAGTAAAATGGATCTTTGCAAAGTAATGTCAATTAATTACAAATATAAAACACCAAATAATTGATTACATAATTATTCACTCCTTTAATGTGACAGATCTAAATCATTTATGATGCAGCACATTTTAGAAGTTACATAAATAGCTAAATGTAATTCACCAGTTTGTAGTCAATGGGTTTCAATTGATTGTAATATAAAATATTAGTATATGGAAAGTAAATGGAAAGTCTAACTTGTGGTGAGTGCGTATTGTGGCAAAAAATACACAATGAAGACAAAAAAAACATTCCAAGTAACTGTAAAAAATTTTGGAAAAACACATGTCATGGGATGAATACAAGAAACTTTCTAAGTCACTGAATATCCTTGGGGTATAGTTAAATTAGTCATTAAGAAATGGAAAGAATGTGGCATGACTGTAAATCTGTCTAGAGCAGGTGATCTTCATAAAAACCTGAGCCTTTGTGCAAGAAATAGTAAGGAGTTACAAGCTACAGTGGATGAGACTGGAGAGACTGCATACAACGGTTTCCTTAGTGCTTCTCCAGTCACAGCATTAAAGGAGCCAAATACATACATACATACATACATACAGAAGGCACATAGGAGACTTCGAAGTCAGCTGGAAGAAGTTTCTATGTTCTGAAGAAGCACACCATTGTGAAGCATTGTGTGGATGCTTCCCTTCAGCAGTCCCTGGAAGGTTTATAATAAAAACCTGATGCAGTCTTAAGAATTCTGCGTATTGGGAGCAGGATAGTTTAAAGCAAAACAAAGACCCTAAATATAAAGTTTAACCTACACTGGAATGGCTTAAAATAACAATGTTAATACAGTAGAGTCTCGCTTATCCAACATTCTATATTATCTGACGTCCCGCCGCAAAAAAAAAACCCAAAAAAACACATCAATCGGCAACAAGAACTGCAAGTTGCAAGCGTGAGCGTAGACTATTTTTTGTTGCTAAGTTCTCTGGCGTGTTTGTGTGTGTCTGTGTGTGTGCGCATGCGTCTCTCTTACGTGCATGCGTGTGTCTCTCTTTCTCGCGTGTGTGTCTCTCTCGCGTGTGTGTGCGTGTGTGTCTCTCTCTTGCGCGTGCATGTGTCTGTCTGTGTCTCTCTCTCTAACGCTGCACAGGGGGAGACTGAACACATGCAGAAATCATCGGCGCGCACAAACCGAAAGGGAAACTGGCTTGTTCCTATACCGAGTGTGTGGTCGTGCACAGAGGCAAAAGTTTGACAAACTTTTTGGTCATAACCCGATTTGTACGTGTTCAGAGATGTTCATGAACTGAGGTTCCACTGTATTAGGCTCATAATGTGTAGAATTATAACATAGTTCGACGTTTAATAGGCTTTTTCTTAACACCTCCCATTATCCAACATTTTCGCTTATCCGACGTTCTGCCGGCCCGTTTATGTTGGATAAGCGAGACTCTACTGTATTCTCAAATGGTTTAGTCCAGTGCCTATATCAAGCATCTCAGTAGTAAAACAGTCCTAACTGGCTCAAAAATCTGAGTGACAAGTTTGGTTCTACTCTTACAAGTAGGAAAAATAGCATTTTATTAATTTTCCTCATTGAGGAAATTGCTGCTAACTTCAACCAGGATTTAGGAGAATCTGTGAAATGTCCTAACTCTCTAGGAGCTGGCAGAAGATGGTGTTCAGGCAAAAATTAGCAGGGAATGATTATTTTGGTAGTCGACTAATCATTCTTTTTTTTTTTCGATTAGTCACAATTATTTAATGCCTGACTATTTTGATGCCTGCGACCTGTGGTTGCACGTCCTGTTCTGGGCTCCAGTGCATGTCTTACCTCATCTGCTCACGTCTTGCAAGCTGTGAATGTCACCCTAATGTCTCTGCATTAACACGATTAAAGTTAATAATAATCAAATTAAAATAACAACCAGTGAAACATATGAATTTGAAAATATTCAGATGTTTTATATTAGTGTAACCATCACAATAAAAAATAAATACATTATACAATACAAACTAAAGTGCACATAGTCTTTAAACAAAAAAAGTGCATTTAACTTAACCAAAAATGGCCAGTGGTATGTCTTAAAGTCCAAAAGTTTAAATAAAGCTTCGAATCAAATAAAACAATACTGTAGTTTATAAAAGATTCACTTCATATGTTCCTGATTGCAGTGCAGGAACGTGAGCATTTCGACATGCTCTGGTGTGAGGCTGGCTCTCTTCTTTGAGACAATGTTCCCAGCTGCTGAGAAGGGACGCTCAGAGGGAGTAGAGGTAGCAGGAATACACCAGAATGATTTTTCAGACTGAGAAAGATGTTTTAATCATCACACTCTGAAGGAAACGTGTTGTAGTTTATCACATCATGTACTATATTATGCCAAAATAAAAAAATAACGGACTAAAAATATGTAACAAGCTAATGACTGATACAGTAATCCCTCGCTATATCGCGCTTCGACTTTCGCGGCTTCACTCTATCGCGGATTTTATATGTAAGCCTTATTTAAATACTGTATATATCGCGGATTTTTCGCTGGTTCATGGGTTTCTGTGGACAGTGGGTCTTTTAATTTCTGGTACATGCTTCCTTAGTTGGTTTGCCCAGTTGATTTCATACAAGGGACGCTATTGGCAGATGGCTGAGAAGCTACCCAATCAGAGCACGTATTACGTATTAAATAAAACTCCTCAAATATATTGTGAGCAGGGGGGCTGTTTGCACCCCTAGAGGATACGGACTCTCCTCAAAAAATGCTGAAAGACTACCTTCACATTGCTCTCTTCCTTGCTGGGCTTACTTGTGGCTGCTTTGTTGTGCGATATGCTTCCCGCATGGTGCTTCGCATACTTAAAAGCCCAAACTGCACCTATTGATTTTTGATTGTTTGCTTTTCTTTCTCTCTCTCTCTCTCTCTCTCTGTCTCTCTCTGACATTCTCTGCTCCTGACGGAGGGGGTGTGAGCAGGGGGGGCTGTTTGCATCCCTAGAGGATGCGGACGCTCGTCTAAAAAATGCTGGAAGACTACCTTCACATTACTCCCTTCCTTCCTGGGCTCACTTACGGCTGCTTTGTCAAGCGATATGCTTCCCGCACGGTGGTTCGCATACTTAAAAGCTCGAACAGCACCTATCGGTTTTTGATTATTTGCTTTTCTTTCTCTGTCTCTCTCTGACATTCTCTGCTCCTGATGCGCACTCCTTTGAAGAGGAAGATATGTTTTCATTCTTTTAATTGTGAGACGAAACTATCATCTCTGTCTTATCATGGAGCACGTTTAAACTTTTGAAAAAGACAAATGTTTGTTTGCAGTGTTTGAATAAAATTCCTGTCTCTCTACAACCTCCTGTGTTTCTGTGCAAATCTGTGACCCAAGCGTGACAATGTAAAAATAACCATATAAACATTTGGTTTTTAGGGATGACTGTACTCCAAAACACAAGTTACCTAACGTTAGTTAAAGGGATGGTTTACTATTCATATGAACTCAAATATTATATGAAAAAAGAAGAGAAAAAAAAACTAGGACGGCTCAGCTACTCCTACTCACTGATTTACTATAGCTCCAAACACGTTAGCAAACATAACTGAAATTATATTCACTTAACCCTTAAACCGCCAGAACTGGCTAAAGTTGTTTCTCAGTGCAATTTGCCAGCACGCTGGAGCCGTGTATATTCAGCGATGTATATTCATTGAACACTGCAACCGGCTATATTTGCTTCACAGACCAATTTGCCAGCACACCAGAGGTCATTAGTCAAAGCCGTATATTTGTTGAGCAGCCAGCTCTCAACCACTGCCGGCCCCAACAGAACTGCAGCTCCACTGTGTCTGGGATTCAGCCGCTGCACTAGACGAGCCTGCAAGCGTCAGCGCTTACCTTTGTGTGTTTGCATGCAGCCAGTTCAAACGCAGTTGGCTCGTGATTTACTGAATGTCATCAATGGCTTCACTTGCACCTTGAACATATAATAATAGATTGTTGCAGTAGTTTTTTTTTTTATAGTTTTTACAGTTCATTTGCAGTGTGTAAAATGATCAGTGTTGCAGTAATTGTGATGCTCTTTGCATGAAAAAAAAATACGTGTTCCATTAATATTTCACATTTTCTTTGTGAATTGTGACGTTTACTTAAAAAGTGCAGCTAAAAAGTATTTAGCGTCCAGGGGTGCATTAACCCCCAAGTATGTGTCGGTTTAAGGGTTAACTATCATTGTCAAAACCTTGGTATGCACATTATAGTACAAACATCAATGTTAACACATGACACTAACTTTACTCGCTAAAACTTGCCTCTCAAGAGACGGCAGCATCACAGCTCCAGGATGCTTGTGTGTCGCGGTGGTGCTGCTGTGAAAAGAAAGCTCCGCTTTGCATAATCTGCATTCAGCTTTTTTTTTCTTTTTCAGTGAAGTGCTCCCACACTTTAGAAAGTTACTGTCTCAATTTTTTTCAATTTCCTTCCCCCTCCTCTATGCGACTCGCCATTGCAACCATGTTTATTTTCCTCTACATTCTTCTTCTCCTCAGACGTTGTTCTTCGTTGGTAGGACTGTGTGCAGTCTTGACAAACAATAACAAAGGATACTGCCCCCAGATGTTCATGTAGTGCATTGCAGTTAAAAAAACAATGTAGTTCTTTGTGACTGGAGCCTCTTTTGAAGGTTCTGTTTATTACACGTCGACAATAAAAAAATCCGTGTTGACAATATTTTGTACTCGACGTTGTTGATTACTTGTTGCAGCCCTACTGGACAATGTGCTGTCATGTAATGTTAACATTTTTGGCTATGGGGAAAGTGCAGCTGTACAATACTGATGATTTTGGTATGTTACAGCCAACCATTTCTTAAATATTGCACCAGACTTTGAACTCTCTTACAACACATGAGGTAATACACAAGTTTATACATTTCGTCACTACTCCATGTGAGGTAATATTAAAACAAGCACATTCATGCAAATCAGATTTTCTTGAAGTTGCTGATGTGATAAACAACATGCACATAAAGATAATTGTCTGGCTTGTTTTTTTTTTTTTTTTTCATCTTCTCCTTATTTCAGGAGATTGTTTTTAATGTCTTACCCTTGGTTTATTTTATCTTGACTATCCATCCATCCATCCATTTTCCAACCCACTGAATCCAAACACAGGGTCACGGGGGTCTGCTGTAGCCAATCCCAGCCAACACAGGGCACAAGGCAGGAACCAATCCCGGACAGGGTGCCAACCCACCGCAGGACACACACAAACACACCCACACACCATGCACACACTAGGGCCAATTTAGAATCGCCAATCCACCTAACCTGCATGTCTTTGGACTGTGGGAGGAAACCGGAGCGCCCGGAGGAAACCCACGCAGACACGGGGAGAACATGCAAACTCCACGCAGGGAGGACCCGGGAAGTGAACCCAGGTCCCCAGGTCTCCCAACTGCGAGGCAGCAGCGCTACCCACCGCCACTGTGCCACCTTTATCTTGACTAAGTAATACTATTTCGAGTTTGCCCTATCTCTTGGCATGTTGGAGGACTTGAGACTGAAGTGTGTTCTTGCTCATGGAGTAGAATTAGGAGAGAAGGGAAAGAGAAAGTTACAATTTATCTATTCTTTCAAAGCCCACAATTGTAAGTGACAAATCGGGATAATGACTTTGTTCATCGTTAACTGGCAGGGCACATTGTCGATGGACTCCAAATACTTGCAGAAATTTCCTCAAAGTGCCAAACCGCAGCCACCACTTTTTTTTTTTTGCATGCCTTACAAGAAAGCTGTCAAACACCTGTTAGTTGTTACTTGAATATTATGCAGTACTACAATGGTACCAAAGGGTCGTGTTTGAAATCGGCAAGTGTACAATAGAAACCCAGCTCTGCTGAGGGCATGTGATTCAGTTTTATGACGGTAATTTAAATGCATAATGTTCCACATTTACTTTCCAGTAGCCATCATATGAACATAACCTCAGCTTAACTTCTCGCAAATTACACATCTGCTGTCTTATCTCTTGTATATATTGTATAATGTTTGGAAACTTTTCAAGATACCACCCAGCCCTAGTACCAACTTAATGGTAAGCTCCTTAGTCATATTACCCAGCAGTAATAATATGAAATCAGTGATAAAGTTAAATTCTGAAATAACACACTGCTTTTACTTAAGATCACAAAGTGTTCCCAGACACTCAAAAGCAGTATTTCTCTGGCCAACCATTGAACTTTTTAATCTGGAATGTCAAATGCCTCAGTCATGTCAAACTCCCTACCATTGGTGGGCCGCTTCAGCTGCCATACATGCGTCAGCGGTCCACACTGTAACAAATACTATTATACTATTATACAAAGTTACTGTAGCTTTCTTTCCAATACTGAAAACTTTAAAAAAGTAACACTTAAAGTTTAAAGAAAAGCAATTTATTTGCATACAATCTGCGTACAACAGCGTATAATTAGAGTCTTAGCTAGGTCCTTATATAAGATTCTTACAGTCTGAGATCTATTTCTTTTGTCCTGACACTTGGTGTCTCTTGTTAGTAACCAGTTCGTCAATATCAGGCTTGAAATCTTGTGCAGCTGCAACTTTTATGAGGGATGAAAGGTGTTCAACAGTAAGTCTTGAGCAATATGGGGTTTTGGTAGCTTTCATTAACGAAAACAATTGCTCGCAAAGGTAAGTGCTTCCAAACATAGACAGTACTCTCATGTTTGTGAGTGGCAAAAGTATGTGAACCTTTGCTTTCAGTATCTGGTGTGACCCCCCTTTGCAGCAATAATTGAAACTAAACGTTTCCGGTAACTGTTGTTGATCAGTCCTGCACACCGGTTTGGAGGAATTTTAGCCCATTCCTCCGTACAGAACAGCTTCAACTCTGGGATGTTGGTGGGTTTCCTCACATTAACTGCTCGTTTCAGGTCCTTCCACATCATTTCGATTGGATTAAGGTCAGGACTTTGACTTGGCCATTCCAAAACATTAACTTTATTCTTCTTTAACCATTCTTTGGTAGAACGACTTTTGTGCTTAGGGTCATTGTCTTGCTGCATGCCCCACCTTCTCTTGAGATTCAGTTCATGGACAGATGTCCTGACATTTTCCTTTAGAATTCTCTGATATAATTCAAAATTTATTGTTCAATCAATGAAGGCAAGTCGTCCTGGCCCAGATGCAGCAAAACAGGCCCAAACCATGATACTACCACCACCATGTTTCACAGATGGGATAAGGTTCTTATGCTGGAATGCAGTGTTTCCCTTTCTCCAAACATAACGCTTTTCATTTAAACCAAAAAGTTCTATTTTGGTCTCATCCGTCCACAAAACATTCTTCCAATAGCCTTCTGGTTTGTCCATGTGATCTTTAGCAAATTGCAGACGAGTATCGATGTTTTTTTTGGTGAGCAGTGGCTTTCTCCTTGCAACCCTGTCATGCACACCATTGTTGTTCAGTGTTCTCCTGATGGTGGACTCATGAACATGAACATTAGCCAATGTGAGAGAGGCCTTCAGTTGCTTAGAAGTTACCCTGGGATCCTTTGTAACTTCGCCGACTATTACACGCCTTGCTCTTGGAGTGATCTTTGTCGACCACTCCTGGGGAGGATAACAATGGTCTTGAATTTCCTCCATTTGTACACAGTCTGTCTGACTGCGGATTGGTGGAATCCAAACTCTTTTTAGAGATGGTTTTGTAACCTTTTCCAGCCTGATGAGCATCAACAACTCTTTTTCTGAGGTCCTCAGAAATCTCCTTTGTTCATGCCATGATACACTTCCACAAACGTGTTGTGAAGAGCAGACTTTGATAGATCCCTGTTCTTTAAATAACACAGGGTACACACTCACACCAGATTGTCATCATATTGATTGAAAACACCTGACTCTAATTTCACCTTCAAACTAACTGCTAATCCTAGAGGTTCACATACTTTTGCCACTCACAAATATGTAATATTCGATCATTTTCCTCAATAAATAAATGACCAAGTATAATATTTTTGTCTCATTTGTTTAACTGATTTCTCTTTATCTACTTTTAGGACTTTACTGAAAATCTGCTGATGTTTTAGGTCATATTTATGCAGAAATATAGAAAATTCTAAACGGTTCACAAACTTATAGCACAACTGTATATTGTAAAATAAGCCGATATGCAAAAAGCCCCCCTGACCTACACTAATTTTACAAACTCAGAATCACAATTTGTTAATAAACAACTCGCCAGCTTCTCGCGTCCACTTCAGATCTTCAGCTGTAGTCTGCACTAACTGTTCGTTACAATATTAGCACAAAATTACATAAAACTAGATAAAAAAAAAAGTGAAAATATGCAAGCTATTACTACTTGTGATGGTCAGTTCTGCCCAGTGGCCAGTCTCAGCAGCCCAGCCAGTAGTGTAGCGTGCCAGGCTGCTGCAGCCTAGCACTTTAGTTGCGACGTTGCGGCTCATTAACTTTGGTCAAGGCTTGTCATGCCTAGGGTAAAAAGGAGCCGACGCCGCAGCTGCAACCATACTAGCAGATGACGTTTCCGGTACGGTAATACCATGGGAAAACGCGCTTTTGTCAGAAGGCGGAAGTAAGAAAAGTCAATAAGTAACACCGAAGATGCAGAATGATTCAATCACAAACGATAGTAATCATTTTGTACAAGTTTAGTGCTAACTAGGATCTGTCATGTGTGCCGCACAGATTTCTGTTACGGGCCACATGCAGCCCATGGGCCGCATGTTTGACATGCCTGATCTAAAGAGAAAAATGGTTTTTTTCCCACCTCACAGGCCTAAATACCTCAATAGTATTCTTCTTGGAGATTCATGGAATAAGTGCCATAGCTGCAGATAGACTAGATCAGTGTGATGGCAGAATACTGTTTTATTAGGGTTTGTCTTTTGTTCCTGCTTTTTTTTTTTTTTTTTTTTTTTCTTCCTAATTTTCTAATCCAGGCCTTTAATGACATTTTGGGCACTGCCATCAGCAGTGTGTCTGTCTGTAGAGAGTGTCGACCTTGTGAAGAGGTTTACTTAACCTCTGCAGTGACATTCATGTCTCTGGTGGCTCTTCCTATGAAGTCAGTAGATGAATTGGGAGACCATGGTGGGTCATGAGGGTGTTTGGTGCTCTGATATCTTTGCAAAAGGATGAAAGTCCAAGTCTTTAGAGTCCTGGTGCTTCCTGTTTTGCTATATAGTTGCGAGACATAGACTGTACCTAGTAACATGAGATGAAGACTAGACTCCCTCTGTACTGTCTCTTTGGAGAATCCTTGGGTACCGCCTGTTTGACTTTGTCAAATGAGCAGTTGCTCACGGAGTCCCAAATGTGGCACATTACCTGCATTGAGAAGAGAGAGTCAGTTACCGCACTTGCGGCCATATGGCATGATTCCCCGATGGAGATCCAGTTCACAGGATCCTCATTGTTGAGGACCCGAGAGGCTGGACCAGGCGAAGGGAACGCCCACGTAACATCTGGCTGTGGCAGATAGATGGTCATTCCCGAGCTGTTTCATTTTATGGTGGGTGCGGCAACACACTACCAGTGCATCCTCCCCAGTCTGACCTGACCTGACCTTACCTTCCTAATTTGTCTATGATGTCATTTGTTGTGTAAGTTCAGATTGACTGTATGCAATGTTATTTTCTTGAAATGCAGGTTAAATTCCGTTACAACGAAGTGCCAGGGACCTAAAAAAAAAAATTTCGTTGTAATGAGAATTTCTTAGTAATGAGATTCTGTATTTGTCATGTTAGTGCTTTCTTTAACTTGCTTCCAGGCATTTGCAATCATTTCAATAGCTTCTGTCACATTAATTTTCATCTCTTCCTGTCTATGAGTTATGCTGACGAGAATTTTTTTCAGCATTTCCTTGCGATAATACACTTTCAGTGTGTGAGTAATGCCCAAATTCAAAGGCTGAAGCACTTTTCTTCTTCATATTATGAGGTTTCTGAACTCTTTATGGGACCCCCGCCCCCCCCCACCTAACGGGACAACGCCGAAGTCAGTCCTGAAGCACGATTGGCATATCTGTGGAAGATTGTTTGTCTGTTGCCGGGGCAGGGCAACCACAGGCTCACAGTGCTGCAGCGGAGCGCCATGGAAGCAAATCCAAAGAGGTCGTGGTTGCACTGTACAACAACAACAACAACAACAACATTTATTTATATAGCACATTTTCATACAAAAAGTAGCTCAAAGTGCTTTACATAATGAAGAAAAGAAGAATAAAAGACAAAAAAGAAATTAAAATAAGACAACCTTAGTTAACATAATAAGGAGTAAGGTCCGATGGCCAGGTGTGGACAGAAAAAACAAAAAAACTCCAGAAAGCTGGAGAAAAAAATAAAATCTGTAGGGGTTCCAGGCCACAAGACCGCCCAGTCCCCTTTGGGCATTCTACCTAACATAAATGAAATAGTCCTCTTTGTAGTTAGGGTTCTCACGGAGTCACTTGATGCTGATGGTTATACAGACTTCTGGCTTTTAATCCATCCATCATTGTTGGAACATCATGGTGCTTTGGGTAGATGGTGGTGGCACAAGCCACCACCAATAGGACACCGGGAAAAGGAAACAGAAGAGAGAGTAGGGGTTAGTACAAATTTTGAATGAATAGTTATTATAATGAATTGGATATACAGAGTGTCAGGGTTAAATTACAGTGAAGTTATGAGAAGGCCATGTTAAAGTAATGTGTTTTCAGTAGTTTTTTTAAAGTGCTCCCACTGTATTAGCCTGGCGAATTCCTACTGGCAGGCTATTCCAGATTTTAGGTGCATAACAGCAGAAGGCCGCCTCACCACTTCTTTTAAGTTTTGCTCTTGGAATTCTAAGGAGACACTCAGTTGAGGATCTGAGGTTGCGATTTGGAATATAAGGTGTCAGACATTCCGATATATAAGACGGGGCGAGATTATTTAAAGCTTTATAAACCATAAGCAGAATTTTAAAGTCAATTCTGAATGACACAGGTAACCAGTGTAGTGACATCAAAACTGGAGAAATGTGTTCGGATTTTCTTTTCCTGGTAAGGATTCTAGCAGCTGCATTCTGCACTAACTGCAAACGATTGATGTCTTTTTTGGGGAGTCCTGAGAGGAGTGCATTACAGTAATCTAGCCGACTAAAGACAAACGCATGAACTAATTTCTCTGCATCTTTCGATGATATAAGAGGTCTAACTTTTGCTATGTTCCTTAGGTGAAAAAATGCTGTCCTAGTGATTTTATTAATATGCGATTTAAAATTCAGATTACAATCAACGGTTACCCCTAAGCTTTTTACCTCCGATTTGACTTTTAATCCTAATGCATCCAGTTTATTTCTAATAGCCTCATTGTATCCATTATTGCCAATCACTAAGATTTCGGTTTTTTCTTTATTTAATTTGAGAAAGTTACTATTCATCCATTCTGAGATACAGGTTAGACATTGTGTTAGCGAATCAAGAGATTTGGGGTCATCAGGTGCTATTGATAAATACAGCTGTGTGTCATCAGCATAGCTGTGGTAGCTCACGTTATGTCCCGAGATAATCTGACCTAATGGAAGCATGTAGATGGAGAAGAGCAGCGGAACCAGGATAGAGCCTTGTGGAACACCATATAGAATATCATGTGTCTTTGAGTTATAATTACCACAACTAACAAAGAATTTTCTCCCTGCCAGGTAGGATTCAAAACCAGTTTAAGACACTGCCAGAGAGGCCCACCCATTGACTAAGGCGATTCTTAAGAATATTATGATCAATAGTGTCAAATGCGGCACTCAAATCTAAGAGGATGAGAACAGATAAATGGCCTCTGTCTGCATTTACCCGCAAGTCATTTACTACTTTAACGAGTGCAGTTTCTGTGCTGTGATTTGTTCTAAAACCTGACTGAAATTTATCAAGAATAGCATGTTTATTGAGGTGCTCATTTAACTGCATAATGACTGCCTTCTCTAGAATTTTACTTAAGAAAGGCAGGTTAGAAATGGGTCTATAATTTTCAAGAGCAGAGGGGTCGAGATTATTTTTCTTAAGTAGGGGTTTAACTACCGCAGTCTTAAGACAGTCTGGGAAGACCCCCGTATCTAATGACGAATTTACTATGTCAAGAACATTATCAATAAGCACACCCGATACTTCTTTGAAAAAATTTGTTGGTATTGGGTCAAGGGCACAGGTGGATGGTTTCATTTGAGAAATTATTTTATGTAAATCAGGTAAATCTATCCTAGTGAAAGACTCTAATTTATTTATTATGGAGTACTGGGGTTTCGGGGGATCCTTAGTGTTGGGGAGATATACTATGTTATTTCTAATATCATTAATTTTTTGATTGAAAAATACAGCGATAGCCTCACAGGTTTTACTGGAAGTACTTAGGAGGCATTCCTTTGAGTTACCTGGGTTTAACAGATGATCAATTGTCGAAAATAAGACTCTGGGATTACTAGCATTGTTATTTATAATCTTAGAGAAATAGCAGCGCCTCTCAAGACGGGCTGTGTTATTGTATTCTGTTATTTTAACTTTTAATATCTCATAGTCAATAGTTAGTTTAGTCTTCCTCCATTTACGCTCAGCTCTACGGCATGTTCTCTTTAAATCTGACACTCTTTGGGTCTTCCAAGGTATAACAATGCTAGAAGATTTTTTAACTGTCTTTTCAGGTGCAACTATGTCAACAGCAGCCCTCACTTTAGTATTAAATCTTTCCACCTTACTATTTACATTCTCCCCGCTATTATAGTTGGCACTATAAACGGACTGATTGGTTAGAATGTTTGTAAGTTTTAAAGTTGCTGATGAGTCAAAGAAGCGTTTTTTAACAATATGCTTCTCATGAGTGTAAGTCCCTGTCTTGCACCCCAAAACACAGAGGCTGAGTCTCAGTACTTTAGTAAAACCAGCTTTATTCAGCTTGACACAGGAAGAGCATGGTTATTTATTGTAGCGGGATCTACCACTCTCCTACACACAGACACAGCAGTCAGGCAGGGTTGTGGCTAGTTTAGTGGCCAGGTTAGTGGCCAAGTAATACTGTTCCCTGCATTTACAATGTTCCTTGCATCAGCATTCGAGATCTTTTCAGACTTGCGCTGTGAGCATGCTGCTGCTATGGCAGCGGATAAACAGTCTTCCACAGACATCGTGATCGCACTTTGGGACGCTCTTCGGTGTGTCATGCCAATGGGGGAGGTCCAAAAACAGTTTAAAAATCTCACAACAGTGACTTTGCTTTTATTTGAATGAGTGGTGCATTAATAGGAATGTTTTTTGAACAAGCATCACTGAACCACGTAAAAACTACTTTTTCAACGTCTTCAAATGCAGCAGGTCACATACGTTTGCGCTGAGGCCCAAGGTTTGCAACCCGAGATTTTTTTTTTTTTTTTTTTGCTCGGCCATCGACAGTGTCGATGACGAAATTACAAATTCACTGGCAACATCTTTTTTTCTTTTTGCCGGAATCGAGAGCCGCAAAAATTTCAAGTGTTTTTTCTAATGTGAACTATTGTCGATTTTTCGTGTCTGCCATTTCTATAGGAGGGTGACCGTGAGTTAAATTCTAGTTGATGTTTTTCAAATGTTGATGAGCAATAAGCAAAAGGTATCACTGAAAACCACAGAAAACAAACACAGCAAAAAAACAGTCCAAGGAACGTTCAAAGAAAGAATGTACGATGTTTCTGTTTGGGGATCATTGTGCACAACTGAGCTGCAAGCACAGAACTAACTGGTGTGTGGATGATTGATTCAGGCATTTCAAGGTCTTTTGGGCACTTTGTTGTAATGAAAGTATGTGCTGAATGTATTACATAGTAACAAGATTTCTATATTCTCTGTCATATGGGGAAACTGTTGGGACCATAAAAATACTTCATTGTAAGGAATACTTTGTTGTAAAGATATTTGTTGTAATGGAATTTTACCTGTAAAATAAAAAAGTATTTCTTCATTGATAATTTACTGCCCACTATAAAATCTTTGGAGCACGATGCTATTGTCTGTCTCTAATCACCTTCATCCTGTCTTGGAGGTTGAATCATTATGACCTACACGCTGTTCTTGTAACTGCCGTGTTAACGCCCTGCCATTAGTAGATGTCAACTTTACAGAATTAATCTCCAAACAAATAGACTGTTTTTTAGAGACAAACACATTCTTTGAGATTTCTCCAAGAACACTGTGGCAAACTTTGAAGGCATTTTTATGAGGGCACATTATTTCATATCTCTCTCATAAAAATAAATTGGAGACCAATAAGGCACCAGAGTTTATTAGTGAGATTTACTGAATAGATCATGAATACCAGCTCTCCTAATGAGGCACTTTACAGGAAAAGATGGACTCTTTAATGAGAATTTAATCTCTTGAAAATGTAATAAATTTTAAATCTTTCAATTGTGACATCACTATTAAGAACATGGAGAGAAAGCTAACATGATTTTAGCTCAACAAATCCGTAAGCAGGAAGTTTGGAACAAATTAAAAGAAATTACCAATGTAACTGGAGACAAAATCGGGGACTATTAACACTAGAATCCCTGAAGCCTACGAAAATCTTGTAGTCCCTGGCCACCTTAAATTCCTTCGCACCTCTCCATTACGTCCTTTGTTTTGCAAATGTGTCGACTAGCACAAGCAGCAAGCAACCTGGTATCCCATCTCCTCATCGCCCTCCTCACAGCTCGAGTCAGACAAAAAGTTCACTGTCTGCCATGCTGATGGTGTATATGCCAAAAAAAAAAAATTCTGACTGCATTCTCAGTACCAGTGCTCGCATACTGAAGTGTTAGCATGGCACTACCAGATCTAAACACTAGTGTGGAGAGTTGCTCGCGTACTGAAGTGTCTGTAGCTGCAGGTGGAGGCTGCTGTCACTCTTTTCATAACTGATCTTTTCCTAAATATGGAGTGGCATTGCACATGTACTTTGTCAGCATGCCTGTGTCGATCAAACACCGGAAACTCGTTAGTCTACTTGTGACTTTACGCTGTAGAAAGAGAAGTAAATAAATATTGGTAAACAACATTCGATGTGGAGTTTATATAAGTAACATATCAATGTTTTTCATGTAAAGACCATCAACAAACATAATTACAAATGGAACTTTGCACAATACCTTGGCGAGCTCTGTAAGCCCTGCCGTTTCATTGAAGAACATGCATGTGGCACATTCACTGACAGGATGACGCCCAACTTGTTGGTGTATTCAGACGGTGCCATCTTTCGCCTTTACGCCTGGTACAGCTGAATCGTTCTTCTGTGTGAGTGGACTTTCTTGGGGGGGGTGGGCTTCTGTTCTCTTTCTCTGATGTAGAATCCTCATTTGAGTTCACCTCTGTTATAGCACATCTTTATTTGAAAACGGCAGTGTCGGATTGGGAGGAGCGTGTATGTGACAGAGAATAAAACTGAATTTAAAAAAAAAAAAAAAAAAAATGCTAACCTTTACAAGTAACATACATTTATACTGGCTGTTACAGGCTCAAATCAAATGTATGTTTTTATTCTATAATATTAACAAAAAGAGCAGCTCACTAGTAGTCACTACTCAAAATGGTAAATCTAGGAAGCGCCCAGAATCAAACCCTTGACTTCTTGATTATGAGTCAGCAGTTCTTATCGCTGCACCACCCAAGCGGTCATATCAGTGCCGTACCCTAACCCGATTTCTTTTCCTTTGATTATATTCTTGTATAAAAGCGCACTTGTTTGGTTATACTTGTACCTTTTTGTGAAAGTATTTATTTGATATTTAGACTTTAGTCTTCACACATTATACAGTACACTTCATGTCAAAATCTTGTCATTAGCACTATAACATGAAACAAGTTTGTTTTAGCCGTGTGTTTAACATTTCTTGCCTCACATTTCCTGTCATCCTACACAGATCATTGTAGACACGGAACACACATGAAATACATGTATTCCAAATAATGATAACCTGTATTATTTGCCCTGTACAACTCCAGGCACCTCACACACAGATAAACAGACTTGAGCTGGGAGAACTTTTTGTCCGACTAGAGCTGCGGCAGTGGAGGGATGGGATAGCAGGCTGCTTGCTGCTTGTACTGATTGACACATTTACAAAATAAAAGATGCTAATGGAAAGTTGCAAGGAATTTAAGGTGGCTTGGGATTACAAGATTTTCGTAGACTTCATGGATTCTAGTGTTTTTTGTTTTTTTTTTGTTTAAAACACTGAGAACTACTGGTTGGTATAAAACTTACACCAAAGTAGGATCTGTGTAAACACATTGTTAAAACAGAAACTTTTTCATATTTTAGTAATACATGTTACAAAATGTAGGCATAAACTATAGAATGTGTGAAGCCTGACAGCCAAACATCAAATACATCCTTGAACTTTTTGTGAAAGTGTTTAACACCTTCCATGGCGTAATGCTGAGATTTGCTGACTCAGAACACGGCAGACCTGCCGCGCTGTAGAGACCCGAGTTCGATTCCCCGCTGGGGAGGAAGTTTTTTTTTTTTTTTTTTTTCCTGTGTAGCCTCAAACGGACATAAAATTTATAAATTGGTATGCACTGTAAATCATTAAGTTTAAAATGTCGATCGTGGTTATTTCTGTTGATTACTTTTTTACTTAGAGTCAGAACAGGAGCTTATTCAGCTTCTGATCTGACTCTGTAACAGCGCCAGTATAAATCACACCCAATCTGATGCTGTTTGTTTTCAAATAATATTACATCGACAATGTTTTCTGATTGGTACTATTCGCGTCATAAAATGATTTCTTCAAAATATTACATCGACAATGTTTTCTGATTGGTACTATTCGCATCATAAAATGATTTCTTCAAAATGTCACATATATTTGTTTTGAGATAATGAATAAAGCTGCAAATTACAGGTGCTTGTTCAATGTAATAGGAACCATAGCACAGAGAGGTGTGTACACTGCAACACAAGTACACATGTCGTAAATGTAGGAAAGGCGCTCCTTGGGTGAGCTATAGCACCTCTTTATGTGAAAACAGCAGTGTCAGATGGGGTAGGGAAGGATCCTGAATGCGATTGAGAGAAAAGTGACTAAACAAAAACAAAGCTAACCTTTACAAATATCATAAATTACACCGGCTGTTACAGACTGAAATCAAATGTATCTTTTTATTCTAAAATAGTAAAAATAACAGCAGTTCACTTCTCAAAAGGGAATCGAGCAGGATCGAACTCGTGACCTTTTGATTCCCAGTCAGCAACTGATACTGTTGCGCCATGGGCCCGTCGTAGTAAATGCATGCCAATGTCGCACACTAAGGCGGCTTTTTTTTTTTTTGTTTGTATTTTTGAATAAAAGCACACTTGTTCTGTCATATTTGTACCTTTCGTGAAAGTGTTTCTTTGATATTTGGACTTCAGGCTTCATACATTTATATAGTTTATGCCTACATTTTGTCATTTACTACTGGAATATGAAAAACGTTTCTGTTTTAAAAATGTGTTTACACTGATTACTGTAGAAAACGGAATACACATGAAATGCGTGTGTTCCAAATAACGATCTGTTATTTCCACTATAAAACTCCACCTTACTCCCAGATAATCAATCAAGGCATGAGCTGGGAGAAGTTCGTGCACGTTCTAAGTCGGTGGGGAGATGGAATAGTCTGCTGTTTGCAGCTTGTCTTTATCTGCACATTTAAAGGACAAAGGACGCTGGTGGAGAGGCGCGGACGGATTTAAGAAGTGATTTAAGGTGGGACGGATCTACGGGTTTTTTCGTAGGCTCTAATAATTCTAGTGTTAACAGGTGGAGGCCACTGACATTTTTCCCTCCTCATCTTTTATGACTGTTTTTTTCACTAGTTTTGCATTTGGGTGCTGTCAGTGTCACTACTGGTAGCATGATGCGGTACCTGGACCCTACAGAGGTCGCAGAGGTAGTTAAACTTCTCCAGGATGGCACATCAATTCATGCCATCACCAGAAGGTTTTCTGTGTTTCCCAGCACAGTCTCAAGGGCATGGAGGAGATTCCAGGAGACCGGCAGTTACTCTAGGACAGCTGGACAGGGCCATAGAATGTCCTTAACCAACCAGCATGACCGGTATCTACTCCTTTGGGCAAGGAGGAACAGGATGAGCACAGCTAGAACTCTACAAAATGACCTCCAGCAGGCCACTGGTGTGAATGTCTTTGACCAAACAATCAGAAACAGACTTCATGAGGGTGGCTGATGGCCCAACGTCCTCTAGTGGACCCTGTGCTCACTGCCCGGCTCCGTGGAGCTCGATAGGCATTTGCCATAGAATGCCAGAATTGGCATGTCCACCACTGGTGCCCTGTGCTTTTCACAGATGAGAGCAGGTTCACCTTGAGCACATGTGACAGACATGAAAGGGTCTGGAGAAGCCGTGGAGAACGTTATGCTGCCTGTAACATTGTTCCACATGACTGGTTTGGTGGTGGGTCAGTGATGGTCTGGGGAGGCATATCCATGGAGTGATACACACACCTCTACAGGCTAGTCAACTGCACCTTGACTGCCATCAGGTATCGGGATGAAATCTTTGGACCCATTGTCAGACCCTACGCTGGTGCAGTGGGTCCTGGGTTCCTCCTGGTGCACGACAATGCCCGGCCTAATGTGACGAGAGTATGCAGGTAGTTCTGGATGATGAAGGAATTGATACCATTGACTGCCCCCCTTGCTCACCTGACCTAAATCCAATAGAACATCTTTGGGACAGTAATGTTTCGGTCCATCTGACGCCACCAGGTTGCACCTCTGACTGTCCAGGAGCTCAGTGATGCCCTGGTCCAGATCTGGGAGAAGATCCCCCTGGACACCATCCATCGTCTCACCCCAAAGTTGTCAGGCATGCATACAAGCACGTGGGGGCCATACGAACTACTGAGTACGATTTGGAGTTGCTGCAATGAAATTTCAGCAAAACAAACTAGCCTGTCGCATCATTTTTTCTCTTTGATTTTCGGGGTGTTTGAATTCAACCCTTTGTAGGTTGATAATTTTCATTGTCAAAAACATTTAAAATAATTTCTACTCTTTTAACAATTCTGGGGAATGGTGGTGGAAGTCAGCCATACATGGAGTACGTTCTAGCTGTATATATCTTAAGCACTTGTTAATTCCACTTAAAATCTTTCATAGATCCCACTTAATCTCATTTGAAACTTTTCATAATGTATCCAGGGAAAGATCCAACTTGCAAGCATTGCCATTTACCTCCAGAATCACTAGGCCATATGTTTTAGGAGTGCACTAAATCAGCATCATTCTGGACAAAAATCTATTTATCAAACAGCCTTGGTGTCATCTTCACTCTTAACCTGTTAACAGCTATATTTGTTGTACTCCCAGATGTCCTCAAAAGTTGATAATGACAAGTTGATTATAATAGCCTATACCACACTACTAACATGTAGATTTTCTCTGCTTAACTGGAAGAATTCCAACTTCCCTTTTATAGTTCAGTGAGTAACTGACATTTTACATAGACATTAGAAAAACTTGAATTCGCTCTTGAAGGATCTGTCCAAAACTTTAGAAAAAAAAAAATTGCAAGACACAATTTTTTTTTTTTTTTTTTTTTAGCTCAAATGTTCATGGGGTTGTGGAAGTTTTTGCATTATTTTTGCCTCCTCTCTCTTTCTCTTTGGAGGGTTTTGAAATCTTACGTTAGGTTTAGCTTTATCTGTGTTTTTATTTTTTAAGCTTCTATGATGTTCTTTCAAGGTTGGTTTTAAAGTAATTTGTGATATTTATGAACTAAGTTCAAGAAATGTTTACTTGAGTTGTACTTTCTTGAAATAAACTTAGTTAAAAATGACAATCCTACAACACGTTAATGGGTTTCAGATCCATTATTTGACTTAGACACTCTAAAACCTTCTATTTCTTTCTTTTCAGCCATTACTTTGTTGATTTACTGTCATTTTCATGTTGCAAGGTCCACTTTCAGTTGTATGCAAATACACATTTTTTTAGAGAAAGTAAGACAACACATTAAAACCCCAAAATATGAAAATGAGCAGTGCATTTCAACCATATATGATAGTAATTTTCAAATTACTCTTTTCATTGTTAAAAGTACAATCACTGATTTACATCTGATTTAAGACCGGAGTATTCCAAATGAAAAACCTATTTCTTTTTGAACAAGCCTTCTAAAGCTTTCTTTTTTTTCTTCTACAGAACCCAGTAAGATTCCTTGTGTAATATTATAATACTGTTATCCTATCTGTTGGTTTTTGTCCTTGTATAAGTTAGGACTGAATAGAAGTTAAACTGGTTGATACTGCACAAACTAAAGTTGAGCCTATAATGTAGTAATCAAGAATGCAACTGTGGGATCCTTCCTCAGCATGTATGGGTTCACCAACTTTACGCAGTAAACAAAATGAGCCATGTTTTTATGTTTGTTTTTTGTAGATAAACAAAATTCATTAAGTTGGGCACAGCTGGAAGAGGAAATTTCTGCAACAACTTATGTAACCCATGATGCACCAGAAACAGAAGGACCCCATTCACCAGTTCATTTGGATAGAGTATTGAATCCTAGAAATGAACATATTCTCACCTTGCCCCAAAATGATCATTTGAACACACACAAGTAAGCTAATAATATTATATGATTACCTTTACACAAAGTCATATGTACTAAGTATTTTAAAGCTTTTAACCTTAAACTATTCCGTTTTTATTAAGTTTTTTTTTGTTTGACATAGGTAAGTTTTTCTTTCCTCTTTTTTTTTTTAAAAAAAAAAGGTTCAATTATATTGCAAATTAAAAAAAAATGTTTTGTATTTTAAATACAAATAGACTATGAAGCATTATTGTAATCAAAGTGAATAGTTTTAACTCCAGTGTTCTCCCCAGAAATTTTTTCCAGCCTGGTGGCATGAAAAAGTAGCTGGGTGGGGCAGGACGGGGAAATTTGGTGGAGGGGAAAATTTAAATGTGCACTATTTTTATTAGTTAATTATTATTAATTATTTTCCAATGCTTAATATGACTTCCTTTTTTTAAGGTTTGACCCTTGTGCCAGAATATTTTTATTAAATTTAAGAAGTATCCAATTCAGGATCCTGCAACACTAACAAAAATTTTAAATAACAATTGTTACGACATAAACCAAGAGGCACAAGTATTGTCGCTTTCGGGAAGAAAAGTGAAAACAATGAAAAAAACAGTATGGGAAACCTAATGAAGAAATATTAAAAAATATTCTTCAAAGCCAACTTGCATATGCAGAAGGTGTCTTCATTTAAATATTTTTCTTTTCTTCCTAGAGGCCCAGTTGTCTGCAGCTTTCCCATAATCTCAGGATCTGGGCCCTCTAAGGAGATCAGCATGAAATTATTTTGCGTGCTTTGATTCATGCGATTTCTCAAACGTGTCTTGATCCTTTTAAGGGCAGAAAACCCCCCTTTCACATTCAGCTGTGCTCACTGGGATCACTAGCCCAACTTGAGCCAATTTGGCTAAATTTGGAAACAACTCTTTGAGCCCCGATGTCGTTGCCATTTTTAGTAAAATCTGTTTTGGACTGAAGTCTTTGTATGATTGACTTCTGATCATTTTTGACGCAACTGTCCATTTTTGCCTGCTACTTTAATATTTTAAAATGGATTAATGATCGAAAAGAATTTCAGCAGACTCACTTGAATCGTGAGCTAGATAGATAGATACTTTTTTAATCCCTAGGGGAAATTCACATACTCCAGCAGCAGCATACTGATAAAAAAAACAATAAGTTAAAGAGTGATAAAAAATACAGGTATAACAGACAATAACTTTGTATAATGTTAACGTTTACCCCCCCCCCCCCCACCCCGGGTGGAATTGAAGAGTTGTAAAGTGTGGGTGTCAGTGGAGCAGGGCAGTGACAGCAGTTTCTCGCCGAAGCTGCTCTTCTGTCTGGAGATGATACTGTTTAGTGGATGCATTGGATTCTCCATGATTGACAGGTGCCTGCTCAGCACCCGTTGCTCTGTCATGGATGTCAAACTGTCCAGCTCCATGCCTACAATAGAGCTTGCCTTCCTCACCAGTTTGTCCAGGCGTGAGGCATCCTTCTTTATGCTGCCTTCCTAGCACAAAACCGCCGAGAAGAGGGCACTCGCCACAACCATCTGATAGAACATCTGCAGCATCTTATTGCAGCTGTTGAAGGACGCCAGCCTTCTAAGGAAGTATATAGTCGGCTCTGTCCTCTCTTGCACAGAGCATCAGTATTGGCAGTCCAGTCCAATTTATCATCCAGCTGCACTCCCAGGTATTTATAGGTCTGCACACAGTCACCTCTGATAATCACGGGGTCCAGGAGGGGCCTGGGCCTCCTAAAATACACCACCAGCTCCTTGGTTTTGCTGGTGTTCAGGTGTAGGTGGTTTGAGTCGCACCATTTAACAAAGTCCTTGATTAGTTTCTTATACTCCTCCTCCTGCCCACTCCTGATGCACCCCATGATAGCAGTGTCATCAGCGAACTTTTGCACGTGGCAGGACTCAGAGTTCTATTGGAATTCCGATGTATATAGGCTGAACAGGACCGGAGAAAGTACAGTCCCCTGCAGCACTCCTGTGTTGCTGACCACAATATCAGACCTGCAGTTCCCGAGACGCACATACTGAGGTCTGTCTGTAAGACAGTCGATGATCCATGCCACCAGGTATGAATCTACTCCCATGTCTGTCATCTTGTCCCTAAGGAGCAGAGCTTGGATGGTGTTGAAGGCGCTAGAGAAGTCTAGAAACATAATTCTTACAGCTCCACTGCCTCTGTCCAAATGGGAGAGGGATCGGTGTAGCATGTAGATGATGGCATCCTCCGCTCCCACCTTCTCCTGGTATGCAAACTGCAGAGGGTCGAGGGCATGGTAGACCTTTGGCCTCAGGTGGTGAAGCAGCAGCCACACCATGGTTTTCATCACATGCGACGTCAGAGCAACAGGCCGGAAGTCATTTAGCTCACTAGGACGTGATACCTTTGGGACTGGGGTGATGCAAGATGTTTTCCAAAGCCTGGGGACTCTCCCCTGTTCCAGGCTCAGGTTGAAGATGCACTGTAGAGGACTCCCCAGCTCCAACGCACAGGCCTTCAGCAGTCGGGGCGATACTCCATCTGGACCTGCTGCTTTGCTGGCACGAAGTCTCCTCAGCTCTCTGCTTACCTGGGCTGCTGTAATTGTGGGTGGGGGGAAACTCTCTCCTATGCTGGTATCAGCAGAAGGATGGGTGGAGGGTGAAGTACTCAGAGGTATGAGTGGGTTAGGATGGTCAAACCTGTTAAAGAAGTTGTTCATCTGGTTTGCTCTCTCCACCTCGATGGTGGCACCCCACTTTGAGCTGCAGCCAGCTTTTTCCTGTACTGCTCTTTCGCCGCCCTGAGCTGGACTCGGAGTTCCTTCTCACGTGCTTGAGCTCATGCTGATCACTGCCTTTAAAAGCCCTTTTCTTCTGGTTCAAAAGGCCCTTGATGTCACTTGTAATCCATGGCTTGTTGATAGCATAGCAGCGTACTGTTCTTACTGGAACTACAATGTCCATGCAGAAGTTGATGTACTCAGTAGTGCAGTCAACAACCTCCTCAATGTTTTCCCTATATGATCCCTGCAGGATATCCCAGTCCATAGTTCCTTGCTCTGCCTCAGGGGACCACTTCCTGAATGAGCATGTGGTTGTAGGTAGCTCCCTCACTCTTGGTTTGTAGTGAGGCTGAAGCAGAACCAGGTTATGATCTGCTTTCCCAAGCGCAGGCAGCGGGGTGGCGCAGTATGCGTCTTTAACGTTTGCATACAGTAGGTCAATAGTCCTATTTCCAGCGTCGCATGGTTAAAATCTCCAGCGATTATCACAAGCGCCTCAGGGTGCTGTGTTTGTAATTTAGCAACAGCGGAATGAATGATGTCACCCGCTATCTCCAGTTTCTGTGAGTTTCTGCATTGAAAACTTTTGAAAAGCTGGAAATAATTGGCATGTCGGGATCTTGCATCTAGGTGCTTGACAACTGTCTCTAGGTATTTATCATATATTGCAGTTGTGAATGACATTACATCACTTTGTATATAAACGATGCGGAGATCTAACCATTCTTCTGCCAGACAATGATGAAGACTTTGAAAATATCTTCCAGGAGTGTCTTTCTACTCCATGATGGACAATTTTGTGGTGAGCAAAATTGGCTTAGTTTTGGTAAGATTGACATCTTGCCTTTGCCAAGCCTTAGATAAGTTGGACAACAAAGGTAAATCATCTGAAACCATCATCAGAGAGGAAACAAAATTGTACATTTTAATACATCTGCTTATCCTTCAGCTGTGGTGTCATTTTGCTCAGTGGCCTCTCTTTCCAGCTCAGCTATCATACACACTCATCATACACAGTCGTAGTGACTGTACTGCAAAGTCATGAGACAGCCACCTAGTGCCACTGGCCATTTTCACCTTAATCTGGGGAATGTTCAGAATATTTTGAATTTCCGTTAAACCAGCCATTCTAACTGAAGAATTTTGGAAGAAATAGAACAGCTGCCTTAAGATATCGTTCAGTTTTGTTAAATAAGGTACAGCAGCTGCTGCTTGGGCACTTGAAAGGGCCAATCGGTGGTTTACACAGTGGCAGTTGACCAAGAGTCCAGATATGTTATCTTTAAGTAGTTTTACCACACCTTTCTGTTTCCCAATCATAACAGCCACTCCATCTCACCCTAGTCCAACCAGATTAGCTGTTTTCAAGCCTAAGAGTGTCCATGGTCTCACTCAGTGTGTTAGTTATAGTCTTTGCCATCAATCATATTGCGGGTTGATACAAAACTAATTCTGACCTCTTTAGTGACCTGGCAAACTTATTTAATGTAAATAATTAATTGTTTTACAAGTGAGATGTCTGTGGTTTCATCACACAGAATACTGAAAAAATTTTCAGCATGTATATTTTTCAGTATGTTAGACTTTATTTCTGATGCTAAGACATCCAGCAGCTTTTGCATTATTCTTTCAGAGGTGTAATGTGCATTTTTACCAACATTGAGATGTTGTAAAAAGGAACATCCCATTTATTTAGTGTTCCAACAGCTTTTCAAACAATGTTGTATGTGATAACTCATTTTTTGCCAACCAATGCATGGATCTTAAAGCTCCCATAAAGGCATCTCTCTGTAAGTTATTTAACACAGATACAGATCTTCAATTTGACCGATTCCAGTTTGCTCTAGTACACGCTTTCCTAAAAGATCAGTAGAAGACTCAATGTGCATTTTACTTTTTTCATGGTCCAGCAAGCTTTCTTTTCAAATTCTTGTGCATGGCACGTTTACCCAAGGTAACTCCCTCCTTGGGGGATGTTTGTTTGAATATTTCATGCACAATGAGCACCACATACCATTTTCTTTGACCATTAGCCAATCACAATCTTTAAACCATTGTTTGTTTATGCCGGATAAGCGGTGCTTAGATTTATCAATTGGCATCGTGTGTACTGAAGAGATTTCCCCTGATGGACCAGCCTCTGCAATGAAATTGCTACATCAGGATTTGACACCACACCTTCATTAGTTTGTGGCATCTGTTTTCTGACATAACTGAGCAGTGTTGTTTTCTGAACACTTTTTTTACTCATGTTGGTAAAACGTTTGAAAAAAATTAAAAGTACCTATGAATAAATAAGACTTTTGAGTGGGAAAGTGGGAGCCTGTTGGATATTCAATGCACACTTGCACTACGGCAGGGCAAGATATGAACAAAAAAAGGAATGGCAAATGGGTCACTTTAACAAAACCCTCAGCAATTCAGTGACAAAACTTGCTCAGGACACTGTGTGCTGCAAGGGTTTCTGCACACATTTTGCAATATGGACGCAGGTCCAAATATGAGCAAATACAAGAATGGCAGATGGGGTCACTTTAACAAAACCCTCAGTATGAGCAAATATAAAAACGGCAGAGGGAGTCACTTTAACAGGAACCACAGTGAGTGCTACAAGGATTTTTGCACACCGAACACACCTAATGCTTAAGCAACTATATATATTGGTTTGCTATGTACTAAACAAGAAGAGCGCAGCTGTACGCTTAGCAGCACTACACAGACTGCACTGACACTGAGAACAGAGACGTCACTGCCTGACGCCGTTTTCCTGATATTTGACAGGCTGGTTCCACTAGTGTTTTTTTTTTTTTGTTTTTTTTTTTGTTTTTTTTTTTCAGTCATCATCTCGCCCGCCCACCTCCACATCCTCTTTGCTTGTGAACTGCTGCTCCACTCCCGCTATTAGCATGTACAGCCCCCTCATGCCCGCCCACCTCTCCATACTCCTTGCTACTGTATTAAGCTGCTCCGCCCCTGCTATTACCATGTACAGCCCCCTCTTGAAAGCCCACCTCCCCATACTTTTCGCTTGCATCGAGTGATTGGCAACATCCTGCCCCGAACCTCTCCCCTCGCCACTTGTGATCCTGCTTCTAAAATATTTGCCCACCCTCCCGCTCGTCCCTTGCCATCTCTGCAGATCAGTACATCTGCCTGTGCCTGTAGATCTGCGGAGGTGACAGCCGGGCGCTCAACTAAATTAGCCAGGTGGAGCGCCCGGCTAAATGACGCTAGGGAGAACACTGAACTCATAAATATTTAATTTTAAAATAATTCCTAGACGTGTTTATATTTAAAACATACAAATTCAGCATTTTTTAATTCATATAGGTAGTGGCCAATCATACATTTGCCTTGTTCATGAAGAATATTAAGCTTTGACTTGGAATAAGTCATAATAAGTTAGATAAGTTTGCTTGAGAGAACAGAAGTATAGAATTTAAGAACATTTTTAAAACATTTATAGGTTAAGGAGAATACAGGCCATCAAAACAGTTTTTTAGTTCAAGTTCAACTTTACTGTTGTGTAGTTGTGCAAGTGCTTACTGAAGGAGGGTGGTGGGCACAAGACTGACTATTTAGCATGGCTGAGTCCTTTCATATTGTACTTTGCTTTTCCAAGGCAATGTGTTTCCCTGGGACACACCTGTGTTGAGGAAGTGATGTCGCCAACCCATACATGCTGGCAATTGCTAAATTGATGTCCCCAGTAGCGTAAGCATTCACATTTGCTATAAACATGCTAAGTTATACAGACTACTTAGCACAGTGTTACTTTTGGCTTGAAGAGTGTCACAAATAGCAATATTTATGAGGATGCCAAAATTAAGACTTGCAGTGCACAGAAACTGCTCATTCAGCAAGAAAATATAGTAGAACCTCTGGTCACGAACATTTCTGAACACGTACAAATTGGGTTACGATCAAAAAGTTTGCCGAAACTTTGCATCTGTTCATGACCACACGCTCTGGTGGCAAACAAAAGCACTGGCGGACAGTTTCCCTATGCGCATTCGTATGCACCAATGATTTGCCATTCTCCGTTTCCCATTTTTTGTTTACGTATACAGGGCCTAACAAAGCAGTTGATGTTGCAAAAGGAGTTACAATGTTTACCAGGCAGAGGCCTCAAGTGCTGGAAGAGGTGGAAAAACTGTTGCTAGTAGGGTTGAACGAGAAGTAACTTGCAGGGGATAGCGTAAGCGAGCCAATCATATGCGAAGGAAGATTCATGGCAGTTTGCTGAAAAAAAATCCTTCGATTGGAGAAGGTGAGGAATTTAAAGCCAGTAGAGGATGGTTTGAAAAGTTTTGCAAGAGAAATGGCATTTAATTTTTTTTTTCCCCCGTGTTTAAAACTCATTATTTAAAAAAAAAAAAAAAAAAAAAGTGTTTACAGCAAGCGGTTTGTAAAGGTCTAGCGCGAACTCTTAATGTCAGTTTCATTTGTTGTTCAAGGTTTTCTCAGTGTTGTTCAATGTTTTTACATTTAGTTTACTATTACACTATGCATTCTATGGTATAATATTTGTGCTTAAAAAAATATATATTTACATACAGTTCATACGGTCTGGAACGGATTAATTGTATTTACATACGATCTTATGGGGAAATTACGTTCTGGTTGAGACAAAATCGGGTCACATCCAGAGTTTTGGAATGAATTACGGTCGTGACCAGAGGTACCACTGTATGCAGTATCTCACTTTTTTACTGTGTTGCTGTGGATCCTGCCTTCCATAAATCATCTTGTTCAATATGACAGCATTTGACCAACGAAACCCTATATGTCTGCCATTACCAGTTTATACATTTATGTTTGCATTTTATGACTTCTTCCTGAGGGTTTTTACCCTGGTGATGTAGGACAAAGTGGGCATTGCCCATTCTGCTAGTCTGCTGTTTTACACCATAACTGTTAAAGTGGCAGACATCCAGCCATGTCTCCCCCACTTACATTCCAAACTAAGTGACTAAATTCCAACTTTTACCAGGATCTCCTTGTACTTCATCTCATAACAAAAGTGTAAATCAGACTTGAACTGACATCTTTACAGAGGCCCCTTTGCAGACTCCTTGAGCCAGACGGTGTGAAATGGACTCAAGCAAGATCAAAGAGCAGTAAATCAATAAATGACAACTCTGATTGACAGATGAACTCACTTTTGAGGAGACACTGATTTTTGAAACTGGAAGTGTCTTTAATCCTCAGGAGAAGTTCTGCATTTCCTTAAAACTTGCTGTACCATTCTTAAGATTCTCTCTGGCTCTCTCCGGAGGCTTAATCAAGGGACCCCTGAGGAATCTCCGGACGATTCCCTAGGGCACTCTGTCCAGGCTCACTCCTGAACACCTTCTCCAAAATGACCGCTCTCTGAAACCTGCTCTCTGAAACTAAACAAATAGTACCCCTTCTCTCTTTGGAAAGCTGAAACTGGCAGTATCTACTCTATGGACCACAAAACTAATATCCAGTCTGCCAAACCAAAGCTTTGTGCTAGTAGTCTGAAAAGGATGAGACGTTGCCATTATTTCAAGACTGGAGCATCACCTTCTAAACTTGTGCCAGAAAGAGTAATGCTTTTCCCTATGAAGTTGCAGATGATACAGAAGCGAGCTTACCTTAGGCAAGCACTGCGCACCACAAACAAAGTCCACTAGAGTAAATTTTATTTAGGGCTGCTTTTAGCACACTTTATTTTTAGGCCGATTAACATTTTACTTTATTACATTTTCTAGCAAGTAATTGTTACTCGTTATACAGACTAAACTATTATAAATTCATTTCAAAGACCAGTCAAGTGTGTTGTCAGCTTATGGTTATAGTTTAGTGTTGCTCAGACACAGCATATAAATTGTGTATATCATTCAAAAAATAAAAATGCTCTAGCATGCCTTTCACTGTTCATTTGGTAGGTAGTTCCCATGCTTCCTGTCACTATTGAGACATGGAAGCTAAATGTGCCTTTTCCTCGTGGTTGTATTTGAAAACAACCCTTTATGAAATGTTTGCTTTCTAGAGTCCATTTTCAAATTTAAAGAAGCATGTTGAAATAATTGCTTTTCTGCTCCTCTTAAGCTATCTTATGTGTCAAAAAACCTTGTCTTTTTAATCTTGTGCAAGCAAGATTTTATATGCACAAGTAATATCTTGAGACTAGAAATTATATATTTTGTGAACAGTGTCCATATGTCGATGCTTACTAGCCCAATCACTGACATGCTAGAGTGAGCCTGGCCATAAAAGTCACTGGTTACAGGAGGAGGCTGTGGGTTCCAGTGAGATCTCGTGCCCTGCAGGTGTCTTACTGTCCCTTTTTAAGCAAGAGCTAATAAAAGGAGTATCAAGTCTCCTTCAAGCAAATTAATATTTTGTTTCTACCTTAAAATCTGAGCTCTCTGAAAGCTAACTGAGCACTGCTCTGCCAACCAGAATCTAGTAAAACCATATTGCCTAAGGAAAGTGTAGGTGACGTATTAAGTGAATATTCTAGTTTTCTGTACAAGGGTGAAATTCGAGTGAAAATACATTTTGTCTTCGCGAATTATTGGATAATTACTGCACATCTGTTATTCTGTCTTCGACTGAATTGCAAAGTGTGACTTTTATTTTCTCAAGCTGTCCTTTTTATTTGTTATGAGATTCAAAAGAAAGCATTTAAATTTAATAGTATTAACAAATGTTCAGAGCATTCTTTAGTAGAATACTGACACACAGATTTATAATTTGCCATTTTATTATGCTGTATTGAAGTTGAATTATTGTAGTTGTGGTAGACGGCTGGGGATCCTGCCCAGCTGGGATGCCTTGAAGAAGGAAGGACCAGGAGAGGGACAATACCTCTGCTGGGCCAAGAGAGGGTAGCTACCCTTGTCTGAATGGGGGCACGGGATCAGAGCCTAGAAGCTCAACCCTGTTGGAGCTTGTGGTCACTGCCAAGGGGCGCCCTGAGAGTAATGACGCAGCCCTGGACAACAGCACTTCTGCCACACCCAGAAGTGTGCAGGAAGATCATTACGGAGCACCTGGAGCACATCCAGGGCATTATAAAAGGGGCCGCCTCACTCCAATCGCTGAGCTGGAGTTGGGAGGATCAGGACAGAGCTTGCAAGGAGAGGAGTATAGGTGGCAAAAAAGTTGGGAAGAGTTGAAAGGACTGTGAGCAATTGTGGCTGTTAATGCATTGTGGGGTGGTGTAAAGGCAAGAGAAGGAAATAAGCGTGTGTGTTTTTGGACATTTGGTGTCTGTCTGTGTTCAGGGGCTGAACTTCCACATAGTGTAATATTAATGCAAGCTGGGAAATGCTTATGTGTGGGAAAATGTTATTCTATAGAATTTAAATTGTCTTTAGGAGTGCTTTAAAAAATATGTATACAGAATATATTAAGAGGCAACCAGCTTGTATACATCTGGTTATGCTGGAGAGCAGGTAACTTAAAGGTAAAATTGGGTACCAAATTGAACAATGAAACACACAGCTTTCTTAATTCTTTGAGAACTCTTGTTAAAAAATAAACAGTAATTTGAAGTTGTTTTACTACTATTTAGTGCAGTAGTAGCTATTCTAAAATTCATCTTTACTTCAGTGTAGTATAATAAACCCAATCTTTGTTGATTTTTTTTCCCCATTTTTTCTTATTTTGTGCATCTATTTAAATGATAATGTTAGCTGTATTTTATTATTCTTCTCTCTGGAGTTGGGTTGCCTTATGTACTTCTGCCAGGTATCCCGATAAAGAAGGGCACAGTGCAAGTTACATCCAAACTAACTAGTACCACACTAGTTTTGACTGCATTTATGTAATGATTGAAGACAGTGACTTTTTTTGCATGAATCATTATTCTGTAGTGCATTTATGTAGCAGAAATGTTATGGGAGTATTGTTTGAAAGTAAAATAAAATATTTTATCCTCTAAACAAAGCCTTGTCATGATTCTAAAAATTACTGTTACTTTTTGTACTCAAGTACTTTTGAATCCATATACTTTTTTTTTTTTTTTTTACTTTTACTCAACGGTTTTTCACTGAAATACTTCTTAACATCAGTGAAAGTAAAAATTTGATGATGCACTTTGACTTTTTCTTTTTTTTTTGTGTGGCTTTCCTAATCAAGTCCAATCAGTATAATCAAACACAGCTGGACTCAAATGAAGGTGATCTCAAGGATGATCAGAAGAAATGGAAAGCACCTGAGTTAAATATATGAGTGTCACAGCAAAGGGTCTGAATACTTAGGACCATGTGATATTTCAGTTTTTCTTTTTTAATAAATCTGCAACAATTTCAAAAATTCTTTTTTTTGTCTGTCAATATGGGGTGCTGTGTGTACATTAATGAGGAAAAAAATTAATTTAAATGATTTTAGCAAATGGCTGCAATATAACAAAGAGTGAAAAATTGAAGGGGGTCTGAATACTTTCCGTACCCACTGTATGTCTGCATGCACTGCAACAAGCACATTGCTTTCACAGAAGGCTAGGTATTTTAGTCTCTAGTTATGCAGTAGTTTCATATTTGGGCACCCTATAAAAAATTAATGTAGGAATGACCTTTCAGAGAGCCAATTAATCCCTGAATTGACTGTCTAAACCAAGAAGAAGTTAAAATATACAAGTGTAAGTAAGAGGTTCTCCCATTTGCGTAGTCATCAGGTAAAATAAGCATAGGTATAGCTCTGCCTCATCCCCTGTTTGTCTGCAGATTTTTGAGATCAGGGCTTGGATTACCACAAAGTAAACAGATCATAAGGAAAAGGATTTGAACTACTACAGAGTAAACAAATCATCATTCATTTACTCTGAGAAACTGATAATATGTGCAGCGTTATTGAAACAGCCAGGCCAAAATCATTTACCACCAAACCAGGAGTACTGTTTTGATAGTGATGATGATGCTGACATTTTGTCCCAAATAGAGAGTTTGATATTGAATGAATAATTGCCTTATCAGGGGGGTTTGGATATATTTGATGACAAGTTAAAACCAAAAATATTTTGTTTGCATTTACTGACACACATACGTCTGCATTTTTATAAACGCTATTCATGAGTGCCATTCTGGGGGCTCTGTTCAATGGAGGGTTAAGGGTGATGATGGACAGTGACCTACAAAAGACATTCCATTCCACAAACCAGTAATTCAGTACAATATACATTTGATAAATTTGTTCAGTGTTACAACTGAGCAACACATAATTCTAATATAGTTAGTTGTACATTTTATTAACATTGCTAACATATTATTCTTCACCATGAGATCTGAAAAGCAAAGCACACAGAGCCAATGAAACACAAGAATTGTATGGAGGACATACTCTGTGGTGTGTGTATGCAGATTTCCCCCCCACTCAGGCACACTCTATTCATGTACTATTTGGAGTTTCAGTTATCTTTGGTCCCAGTGCAAAGGGAGAAGAAAATGTGTGAATTGCAGGAAGGAAACTTCTTGGTAGTGCAAGAAATATCTTCATTCAGACAGGAGCAGTCTTGAACATTGGGACATGTAAATCCTTTTCAGATTTTCTGATGTAAGATATAAATGTGTAATTCATTGTGTTTTGAGTGAAAAATGAAGGATGATTTTGAGAAACATCATGAGAGCATGTCTTTCCAATTTTATTTTCCCAAAACTGTTTTATTTGTCAAATGTTTTATACTTTTCATCCATCCATCCATTTTCCAACCTGCTGAATCCGAACACAGGGTCACGGGGGTCTGCTGGAGCCAATCCCAGCCAACACAGGGCACAAGGCAGGAACCAATCCCGGGCAGGGTGCCAACCCACCGCAGGACACACACAAACACACCCACACACCATGCACACACTAGGGCCAATTTAGAATCGCCAATCCACCTAACCTGCATGTCTTTGGACTGTGGGAGGAAACCGGAGCGCCCAGAGGAAACCCATGCAGACATGAGGAGAACATGCAAACTCCACGCAGGGAGGACCCGGGAAGCGAACCCAGGTCCCCAGGTCTCCCAACTGCGAGGCAGCAGCACTACCCACTGCGCCACCGTGCCGCCCGTTTTATATTTTTTCAATGGAGAATTGAAAATTTGAAAGGCAGTTTATCAGTTTTATTCCCTATTATACCACTAACTTGGCTGTACTAGTAATTTTTGAAAAGTACAACTTCTGCTGAGAAAAAAAAGATACATAACCCACATAAACATGGTAAAATTAATTTTTTTTTTATGTAATAAACTAACTGCCTTCAGAAACATTGCAAAACACTAAAAAATGGATACAACCTTAGAGGGTTAATATTTGTGTGTATTGGCAAATTCAGTTGACTTGTTTTCTGGCCCAGTTGTGCACTGGGATCTTGCTGGTAGGGAGACTACATTCCTGTTCAGTTAAACAGGCACTTAATTTTGGCAGGCTGTGTGTGCAGTCTTTTTCATACAGTGAGAGTATTCTTCACTTAAATGTATTTTGTGGTGTTTTCTCTTAAAGTATTTCCTTAAAATATAATTTCAGTACAGTTGTTTTACTGACCTCCATATATGCCTTACATTAAATGTGACCAGCAGAAGCTTCTCATTTCTTAATATAATTAGGGCATGCCAGTTTCTGTAATTACAGTTTTGTAACTATTTATTTGCAGTCAGACATACAGTACAAACTGAACAATAAATGTGTATATGTCCATCAGAGACATGTTTTTTTCCATACTGAAATGCAGTATTTTCTAGGCGTCATAGATCTGTCCTTTAAGCCAAGGCATTTCAAGATCATCGCCCCTTTCTCACAGCAAAACATTCTAATCGGCTATAAAACAGATACATCTTAACCATTGGACTAAAGTGTAATGAGAACATACATTCCTTATCATAAGTTTTATGTCCAGTGGGGTAAAAAAATATTTAGTCAGCCACCAATTGTGCAAGTTCTCCCACTTAAAAAGATGAGAGAGGCCTGTAATTTTCATCATAGGTATACCTCAACTATGAGAGACAAAATGAGAAAAAAAAAATCCAGAAAATCACATTGTCTGATTTTTAAAGAATTTATTTGCAAATTATGGTGGAAAATAAGTATTTGGTCACCTACAAACAAGCAAGATTTCTGGCTCTCACAGACCTGTAACTTCTTCTGTAAGAGGCTCCTCTGTCCTCCACTCGTTACCTGTATTAATGGCACCTGTTTGAACTCATTATCAATATAAAAGACACCTGTCCACAACCTCAAACAGTCACATTCCAAACTCCACTATGGCCAAGACCAAAGAGCTGTCAAAGGACACCAGAAACAAAATTGTAGACCTGCACCAGGCTGGGAAGACTGAATCTGCAATAGGTAAGCAGCTTGGTGTGAAGAAATCAACTGTGGGAGCAATTATTAGAAAATGGAAGACATACAAGACCACTGATAATCTCCCTCGATCTGGGGCTCCACGCAAGATCTCACCTCGTGGGGTCAAAATGATCACAAGAACGGTGAGCAAAAATCCCAGAACCACACGGGGGGACCTACTGAATGACCTGCAGAGAGCTGGGACCAAAGTAACAAAGGCTATAATCAGTAACACACTACGCCGCCAGGGACTCAAATCCTGCAGTGCCAGACGTGTCCCCTTGCTTAAGCCAGTACATGTGCAGGGCCATCTGAAGTTTGCTAGAGAGCATTTGGATGATCCAGAAGAGGAATGAAACCAAAATAGAACTGTTTGGTAAAAACTCTACTCGTCGTGTTTGGAGGAGAAAGAATGCCGAGTTGCATCCAAAGAACACCATAGCTACTGTAAAGCATGGGGGTGGAAACATCATGCTTTGGGGCTGTTTTTCTGCAAAGGGACCAGGACGGCTGATCCGTGTAAAGGAAAGAATGAATGGGGCCATGCATCGTCAGATTTTGAGTGAAAACCTCCTTCCATCAGCAAGGGCATTGAAGATGAAACGTGGCTGGGTCTTTCAGCATGACAATGATCCCAAACACACCAGCCGGGTAATGAAGGAGTGGCTTCGTAAGAAGCATTTCAAGGTCCTGGAGTGGCCTAGCCAGTCTCCAGATCTCAACCCCATAGAAAATCTTTGGAGGGAGTTGAAAGTCCGTGTTGCCCAGCGATGGCCCCAAAACATCACTGCTCTAGAGGAGATCTGCATGGAGGAATGGGCCAAAATACCAGCAACAGTGTGTGAAAACCTTGTGAAGACTTACAGAAAACATTTGACCTCTGTCATTGCCAACAAAGGGTATATAACAAAGTATTGAGATGAACTTTTATTATTGACCAAATACTTTTTTTCCCCACCATAATTTGCAAATAAATTCTTCAAAAATCAGACAATGTGATTTTCTGGATTCTTTTTTTTTCTCATTTTGTCTGTCATAGTTGAGGTATACCTATGATGAAAATTACAGGCCTCTCTCATCTTTTTAAGTGGGAGAACTTGCACAATTGGTGGCTGACTAAATACTTTTTTGCCCCACTATATGCAGTCAGGTGTTCCCTTCATTTGTTGTAGCTTTCTTTAACATTTTTGACCAAGCCAAACTTGGACTAAAATTTTTGTACACTACTGTAATTTAATATCATTAATTATTTTTTAAAAATTGCTTTAAATTACTTATAGACATCTAATTCAAAGTAAATTATGTTATTAGGTATTTTGCAGTACATTACAGATGTCTGTGTAGAGCCATCTTTATATCATTTTGAAGCACCTTAAATGCTTTCTGGAATATTTCAAATTGTTGCCAAGATAGTTAATGATTTTTAAAAATGACCTGTATCTCTAAACAATTAATTAACTTGCCATTAATATCCACCTCTTCTGTGGTCCTCAAGGTGCAGTCATGTAACAGGTAAAATGTCTGCAAAGAAAAGCCTTGAACATTCTGTTAATTTGTTTCATGCTTAGTCTCTTTATCTTTACTTGAGTTGTGAAAATATTTAATTTTATGGTGCTTTGCAGTAATAAAAAAAAGGACAAGAAGGAGAAAAATGTCAATGACACCTATCTTCAAGATAATGGAGAACAACAAGAGTCTTCATTTAAGGATCCAGATAAACATGGAAAAGCTCCCAAGTTTTGTCAGATGTTAAAGAAAAGCAATGCCTTAATACAAAAGTAAGTATTCAAACATTTGCAGCTGTTCATACAATCTTACATTTTCCTGTTTTCTGTAGTTTACAATAAATAAATACTTGTCAGTTTATACTACTACTATATTTCTCTAAATCCTGCAAAAGTTCCTTTACCAACACTTGTTCAAAGTAACTTACAGTATATCGATAAGATATGTTAAGGTGAATCTAATCATAGGTGGTCTTGTTTTTCTTTGATGCGCACACTTTATCCCCATTGAGTGAGATCCCAACACTTTTGGAGTTAATGACTGGTTAACAGATACATCTATATGGAAACTTCTTTGCTATGTAATTACCAAGCCATAGTTTTAATTAGCATAGCAAATTGCCCATTGTTTTCTAACGTTAAGAACCTAGCTGCCTATTTATTTCATGATTAATTTGATAATATTCTGGTGATATGGTCCTTTTGTGTTTGCTTTCAATGGCAAATGCAAATGCAGCTTTATATGTTTTATGAAAAAATAATTATTGATTACTACATAATCAAATTTTATCATGTTTATATATCCTGGCTTTAAATTGGCATAAACCAGAAGTTTTACTAAATTTAATCAAAGAAAAACAAGATGATTAGATTCAGCTTAACATATCTTCGCATCGGTATACTGTATGTTACTGAGTTACTTTGAACAAGGCTGCTTGTAATAAAAATCTGATGCATTGGAAAAGTGATATCCCCTGCCTTTATAAGCATAAAAAAAACTTGAAAATATGTTTGCTTAAAACATTTTTCCACTGAAGTTTAATTTCTTAAGCCTAAAACTGACACCTGTTTTTCTAAAATACCTTATCCCATTCAAATGAACACCAGTACTTAACAAGCTAATATTCAGCAAACTGCACCTTTTCTGTGCCTTTTTACTTTATTAATAATCTTTGTTCATGTGGCTGTTTACCTGTTTTGGTTAAGCTAATGCATAGCAATTATGCATATTATATTTACACCTGCACTCAAAACCATATGACACTAATTGTTAATGTACACTATGTTTGACATTTATTTAAAAAGGCAAAAATACAGATCAGTAAAGACAAAATTAGTGGAACAGTGTTAATAATTTCACACTCACAATAGTGACCCATCCTTTCATTATTCCACTGTTTTTAATCAATATATTTAATCATATCCATTCTTTATCATATTAGAACAGTTATAATAAGCATAAACCATTCAGTCTAACATTTTATTCTTTGTATGTATATGATGATTTGTTTTACTCTATCCTCCATTTAAATGATTTAAACATGAGGTACTGAATGCCATCATTATACGGCTTTTGGTCAGAATGCAGATAATGGTCTTTTCTAACTTTGACAATGAAATGGCATGTAGTTAGTCACAACTGGATATTTCAGTTTAACACATACATCCACATACAATGAATGACATAAGTACCTTCATGATAGGGAATCAAATCCTAACAATTCGTCAAGCACAACAGTGCATATAAACAGTACCTCCTAACACTATAGAACAGTGGTCTCAAACTCCAGTCCTGGAAGGCTGCAGTGGCTGCAGGTTTTCATTCTAACCCTGTTCTTAATTGGTGGCCACTTTTTGCTGCTAATTAACTTTTTCCTTTTATTTTAATTGACTTGTTTTTAAGATTTGTTCCCCTGATTGTTTCTGTGATCATTCCTCTGATTTGCTTCATCTCTTTCCTTAAATGGCACCCAAACAGAAATGAAATGTGACATGAGTGAGCCAACTGAAGACCAAGTCAGGGTATTCAGCTCCAACCAGTTGCTTAATTAGGCATCGAGTCTTGTCGTTAATAAAATCCATTCTTTAATTCCATAGCTGGTTGCTGCTCTCATTGTGCAATAGCATACATTTACAAAATTGTTGATTTTCTCTTTTCTAAGAGCACTGTTAAAATGTTTTGGGGACCTGAACAGATCAACATTCCTGAGACCTTCATCTTTCTTTATTTTCAGATACTGTATGATGGACACAGTTTGCTGGTCATGTTTTGGCTCATTTTGTATCTTATTATTGTTTGGCTTCTAATTAAGGAAAAAACTATTAGGGGGGCTTAGTCTTAAAGAGCAAGTTAATTAAAATTAATTCTAAAGAAGTTAATTAGGAGTAAAAATAGGTCACTAATTAAGTAAAGGGTTAGAATGAAAACCTGCAGCCGCTATAGCCCTCCAGTACCGAAAGTTGAGACCACTGCTATAAAACATAGAATAGGAGTGAGCATTCAAATGCTGACGATAACGGAGCTTTTACTGCAGATTACATTTACTGCCATATTTCTAAAAAGTAATGTATTTCAGCACATTGCAGAGTACACAAGCATATAATGAGAGTTGTTTGTAGCAGTTTAAGAAAATACAAAGAGCGACGCCAAACTGAATTTCTGTCTTCGTACCGCTAACAGTTCACCTCATCTTTTAATAATTGGATTTAGAAAACACTACCTGTTAATTGCTATCACCTCTCCCCTTTTGCAAGCCCCGACTCCTAATTTACTTCTGTTTGTATTGTCATGATGTGTAAGGGGCAAATATGTAATTAGAAGCACTCAGAAGATATTTTAAAATGATCTAATAAACTGACATGACAGACACACACATTTAGGATCCTTTCCGTACAATGCAATGTTACACATCTGCTTTAAAAGTGCGGATGAATGACCAATAAAAATGAGTTGTGATGGCATATCTATAATAACCAGGAACTTGTTTAGTCTGCATGTTCAAGTGAGGTGGGCCACAGGTTACAAGGCCCTTGCTTGAGAATGACATTTTTAACACAATGGAGCAACACTGAAATCTTTGTTTGGTTTTTAGAGCTACTTTGTAATCTTTCTCAGCACTTTTTTTGAGGAATCTTCTAGGTGCAAGATGACATCTGCTAAAAGTACTAAACAACACACAAGACATTTCACACACACAAGGCAGTTCACTGTGTTCATCTCATTGGACAGCTAGCAAACTACAAATTAGTGTTGTTAGTGTGAAGAAGTTTCATCACAAATGTAAAAAGGTATTAAGTGAATTGGCTTATAAATATAAGTTTTCATAACTCAAAGGCAATTGATTATAACATCTGCTGGCATAGTTTCAGAATATTCAACAACAAATTGTACTGAAAGTGGTAATTTTTCAAACTCTTACACATTTCTCACTGTGTGGAAAAAGACAGAAATTTTCTAGCTTTAGTAACCTTTTCCTTTCACAGAAGTTTTTAAATAATAATTAAAAATGTGGTTCTGCTATATGTACAACATTCTCAAACCAGAGGCTCTCCCAGCAGTGCTGGGCATAAGAAAGGGAAAAAAACACAGGTTGCCAGTCCATCAAAGGGCCCACTCACACACACACTTACAATTGAAACAACACAAGGGCCAATTTGGAATCGCCTAACCTTCCATGACTTTGAGGGTGCTTGAAGACCAGAGTACCTGGAGGAATGTGTAGATTTCTTACGGACAATAATTTAGATGAGGGATTTAACCATGTCATGCTAGATCCATGAGCCGGCTTTGCCCAGCCTCCCTTTTTTAATATATTGTGTTTTTATAATTTCAGAAATAAAGAAGACTGGATATGTGATTCCCCCAATATAAATAGCCCAGAATTTGATGAAGACTTTTTATTTGTGGAGAATATTAAACCAATTTCCATTCCTAGGAAAACCAGCCTTGCTGAGATGTTAGACCTCGTAGAAAATGCGGAGTTACGGGATCTGGGCAGTACATCAGAAGAGCACCAGACCATCCCTAATAAGCAAAAACATTGCCTAACACCACAAAATGTTTCAAGGCAATTATTTACAAAGGAAACCAGAAAGCGAAGAAATAATTTAAATGTTAATTCAGAGGAGGTCTCTAAGATAACAGCTAAAAAAACAAAAAGAGCCTCAAAATCAAACACAAGTAACCAAATTAAGACGAGCGTCAATGCTGATGCAACATCCAATTCTTCTTCATGCAAAAGGCAAAGAAAATGTTCAGTCAAATCAGGTAAGATTTTAAGGATGTTCATTTTTTATTTCTGATTTTTCAAAAATGATTACAAGTTCTCAGAAGTGTTATCACCCCCAGTACTCTCTAATCATGGTCTCTAACAGTGGTGACAATGTTCATCAGCAAATAAAAATAAGAATTTTACTGTGCTATATATGCATGGCAATAATGACACTATTGACCCTATGAGACATTAGTTAAGAGGTGTTTCTAATACATCATCCCACTATGTGATGCTTCAGAAAGTGTGTTACTGTTCATAGTCCAAAGTTAAACTATTGCTGAACTTTTTTCCATAGGTGTAGAATTCTTTCATATTTCCCAGTATACAGCAGACGGGTACAGCCACACTAACCCCGACGTAGACAGGTAGGACCCAGGTTTAGCACAGAACATACACTTTGATTTACAGCTGAGGACCGCTTCTCTCTGCTCCCCACAGCACAACACAGTACATACTGTAAAGCACCAACATAGTACCTTTGCCACTGTCTTCAATCCTCCACAAAGGTTTTGTCCTCTTCCTCCTGATTCTGGCCGTTGAATACTGGTGACTGGCCCCTTTTTCTAGGACGCCCAGAACGACTCCTTGTGCCCAATGAGCTTCTTCCAGCAGCAAATGCTGCCAAATAGGGCCCGAAAATGTCCATGCGCCCCCTGGGTTCAACAGGGTTCAACTTCTAGCTCATGACCGTGGCCCCACTGGAAACCACTGGGCTGCCCTGTGTTGGTCCAGGGGAGAAACTGTCCTAGAAGTATTCTCCCCCCAGGTCCTTCCATAATCAGGGTGTCCCAGCCAGGTAAGGGCCCAACCATCCACCACAACAGAGCATTACATTTTTTATCTGTAATCATTAATTTTGTACAAATAAAATTGCCACCATGAGCAGCTTGCAGTTGCAGCCAGTAAAAAAATAAACATGCAAGAAATGCCTTAAATATTATTAAAATAGTGCATTTGAAAGTACAGTGCACCATAACACACCAGCATTTACAACAAGTTTATCTAATGTTACAGTCAGTAGTTTTAACAGTTGTTTTTCAGCAGGTGCCAAAATTCTTATTTGTAAAACTTGGACATAAAAAAATTATAACAATGATGTCCAGTGACTTAAATCCATTTTTATTTTTTTTAATTTTTTTTAATAAAGTAAAACACTTTCAGACAGAGCTCTTTATCAATATAATTAACTAAAAAACAAAAATTAAATTTAACATTAAACTGAAAAAATAGTCACTTTTCTGTATTTCTGAGACACTGTATACATGTATTGTAGAATGGAATGTAATTACATTTAGCCAAAGGGTAACATTGCATTTAAGAGTAGTTTGCTGTAGGGCTGAACAATTTGGGAATAATATCTGAGATTTTTTTTGACAGATATTGCGATTTGCTATTATAATTTTTAAAAGTCAAGCTTCAGTTCAGTATTCACTATGTAATAGATTTAAAACCTGATGGAGCATTACCACATGAGATTCTTTCAAAATAATAACTGCTTTATATTGTAATGCAAGGATGACTATTTATTTCATTTTTAAATGGCATAGAACAATAATCGTAAAAGCTTTGACTTGTGGGTCAGGATTAGCATCTATTAGATAGATAGATACTTTATTAATCCCTATTATTTACTAATATCCAGTATTCCGCTTATAAATTGACAAAAAGTGATCACTAAATATAATAGAAATATGAAATGTTGCACAGAATATCTAAATATTGCATATTCAAATAAACATTTATTTGCAGATAACCAGCATTTACCTTTTGACCTTTTTATCCACAAAGTCTGCCACTATCGGAAAATGCACAAAACAACTAAAATCTTAAAATTACTCCACATAAGATAAGCCTTACTTAATATGTGCTTCCCTGACACCTGAACTTCTTCTCAACACTCATTGTGGTCTTTACAAATTTTTTTTGTCAAAAACACAAGCGTGTCATCCTTTGCTGGTTTCAGACATGAACAATGACACAGGACTACATTGCCGCTGCACTAAACAGTCTCCATGACGACGACCTTGTGGGTGGTATACACAAAAAATTTTTCAGCATCAGAAAGTTAACTGTTTACTAGGGCTGTCAAATTAGCAAAAAATAAGGTTTGAATGTTCAAATTAAAAATTAGTAAATATTTGAATACATTCTAACTTAACAACAGTGGACATAACATGCACATTTGTACTTGCTTGCTTTTTTTTTGTTTTGTTTTGTTTAAGTACTTTAATAGTAATGGCCAGAGTAGCAACTAGAGCAAGAGCAAGCACCAACTTTAAGAAAAAAAAAATTGTAGCCGTATTCGGAAAACTGTAAGAGCAGTCAAAATCCCAAGCTGCTGCCCCTATAAAAGGGAAGCATCTGATGACTGGATGCTTACGATTAAACCACATGGCCTGTTTGGTGCAGAAAAACGAATCTTTTATCTCTTGCCCCAGCACGTGTACTTTGTTAGAATTTAAGATACTTCTCTTGGCTGCTTTTATGGCTTGCTGTCCTGACCATGATCAAGATAAATAATGTCCAGTCAGTTAGTAAGACCACGACAGTGCGAAAATAGTGAACAAAGTAAAAGAGCAGGCAGATTAAAGGTGGACTTGTTTTGTTATTTTTGAGATTGCCCACCACACAGTGGGCAGTGGCAGGGTACATTTAATATCACGGTATTCAGAAAAGGGCTGTTCTGCACCCTTGGACTTGCTCAGAAATGCGTGAACATCACGGTGTTAAGTTGAGGTCATACGGTCTGTCTACTGTTCCTCCTTCAGTCTATTCAGATGCAAAGTTACATTTTTACATCACTTCAGTTTAGAAAAACTGCCTTAAGTAGACATGTGGCAGACCTGTCACCCAGACTAAATCATAAGGAGAGCATTTGCATTTCTGTGGGTGCGAACTAGTTGATACAAAGTTTTAACTTTAAATATATTGAGTCCTTTTGAACTTTTATTTTTCAACAAAGCATTGATTTCAAAATAAGTGAACAGCTGATATGCTGATTCTACTCAATCAAGCACTAGTTTAAAGAGATGATTTGTAATGATAGGTCAATGGCACTTTGAGCAACAGACGAGCTTACATTACCAGTGCAGACCTTTCACTCACACGCCACTCAATGGAGTTAACTGAAGAACAGCACTAAGCTGATACTGCCAAAATAATAAAACCAACTAATAAACGCATTGCAGGCTTTGGAATGTTAATCGAAAGCTAAAGACTACATTTATAGTACACTTGACATCAGAATAGTACATCACCAAGCCCAACAGCATGTATGTATAAGGCATAACACCCGCCCCATTTAGTCTTTAGTTTTTTGAACATCTTAAAACAATTCCTGTAGTAGTTGTTTTATTTTTAATTAATAAAGAAAAAAAAAATATATATATATATATACAGTATATATATATACACACACACACACACATGCAAACTAAATGTCACTCTAAAGCATGAAGCAAACAATTTGTAACTATGTATGTACAATTATGTACTAATCCAAATTTTTACTTTCAAAATTATTTTTCATGTCTACTGTATCATTAAAACAATTTATGTTTATCACTGGACACAAAAATTACATTTTGTACAGTTGGAGTTTCTGTGCTGCAATTCAAACATCTTCTGCCTTCAGATTGCTACTGAAATGGTCACAAATGCAACCAAAAAAAAGGCTTTGACGATTATGATTTCTATTTAGTTCACCAGGAACAGATGCAAAAGGCCTTTTTATTGTTGAGCAGATGTGCTATTAACATATTTGTTGCGCCCCATAGGAGATTTGTAAGCCGAATTTCACTTAAGAGTTGTTTATACTTGATGAGTCTGTGCCGGACACAAGGGCTGCCCCGTGAAAATGGTGTCAAGAATTGGAGACAGACTTGTGTGAAAGTTTTCTAACTACATAGCACAGCTTATACAATGGCTAAGTATCCTAAATGGTTAATTTGAAGAAGAGTCTGGTTACGCTTGAGCTAGCATGCTGAATACGACACGTCATCAAAACGCATGGAAAAACTGCAAGAGGTTGAAATGCATCTGCTCATCATTTAGGACCCCTGTTATGAAGATATCTGTGCCTCATGTAATTCAGTATCATTTCTGATTTGGTGAAGATGCACTAAGATATGATTGTCACGGATCTCCTCACGTTCTTTGTGTGCTATTCCTCTTTTGATTTAAATCATGCTCTCTGCAAAATGTCGGCCTGTCCGTCAATAAACATGCATGTGCAGCTGCCTGCCTGCTGTTTCCTCATACACATCAATGTCACAAAGTCTGCATTTTAATGTTGCAGGTGCATTATTATTGGTTTACTGGGGCACTCCGTAATTGACGGCAGACAGTAAACTTTGTTAAAGGGGTACTGAAAAATGCCACGTGTTAGCTGGTTCATCAGTCGTTTTGATGTGCGCACTGTATGCTCTGTTACCAGTAAGTTATTTAACTGGAGCTAATCAGCAAAGAAATATGGGAAAGCAGATTTAGTAAAATATTATTAATAGTAATAATTCATATTTCATTACTTGACACACAAGAACTCTGTACAAAGGCATTTAAAAGACAAATCACTAAAATAAATGTACTAATCTACTTTCACATCATACGTGGTACCTTGCTCTGAAGCTGGTGGAAAAAAATACCAAAATACGTTAGGAAAGGCTTTGTTGTAGAACTCAAATTTAACCTCTGTCATAGGAGTGATTAAAACTGTGTGAATAAAATACTTTTAAGTTCTATCAAAAACAAAACCCTTGCCTGCCGTGACTATTCTTTTAAATTGGGGGAGGATTTCATTTTTACAGCAGGTGTCATTATCCTATAAAACTCTTTTTCCTGTATATTACATGCATAGTTCATCATGGCAGATTAAACCTGATCAAATGTTTATAAAAAACTTGTGGAAAGCATTCAATGATGATCTTTATCTGCTGTTCCCCGTTTTAAATGAACATTGGGTATTTGAAATGGTGCACAGTGTCATTAATACAAGTCTTTCTGGAAGTTTTCAGTGACACTTGAATATCTACTGTGCCCATCCATCCTTTCCACAACTGAGCATTTGCTATAAAAATTCTTGCCCCCTTTATGCTGCCTCTACTATGAACATGGTATAGCTAAAATTGTTCAAAATGTATTTTAAAAGACTATAGACAGGCTTCTATATTAATTTCATATTTAATATCTTTCCATCCCATCCACTGGAAGGGATATCATTTGCACAGATGAACCTTTGTTGTTGAAATGCTGTTCCATTTACAAAATGAACACTGGACAGGTAAAATTGAGCCAAACCTGTTTAAAAAGACTGTAGGAAGTCTTTTATCATTTTTTTTTTCCCCACTGTACCCTCTCGTCTTATCCACTGAAAGGGGCACTTCTTTCCCCAGCTGGAACAGAGACATAGAAATGCGTGTCCCATTTTGCTGCTTACAAAATGGACACCAGACTACTAAAATTCTTCAAAATGTATTTTAAAATGTTGCTGAAAATCTGTGTTCGACTCAGTTGATTCAGATCCCCTGTGGGACATCCTGAGACTTCGCAGAATCCCCCGGAAGTTGATGGATATTGTGGCCGGCACATACACTGGTATTGTCAGTGCTGTGCAGAGTGGAGGCAGATAATCTGCATTTTTCCCAGTTGATTCTGGGGTTCATCAGGGGTGTGTTTTTATTCCAACTATGTTCAATGCCTAGATGGACTGGGTGCTGGGCAAGGTTGTGGGGTCCAGCGGCTATGGGACATCTGTTGGTAAAAAGACATTCACTGATCTTGACTTTGTCGATGATCTTGTGATCTTCGCAGAGTCAATGGAGGCACTAATCGGGGCTGATGAGAGTTTGCGTGTCTGGGCTTGTGATTGTCCTGGATAAAAGTCAAAATTCTTATTTCTTCCCAACAGAGGAGGGGACGCTGGCTCACGCATGCTGTTTCCACTCCTCCCTGTTAACAACACTTTTCGTAAAATTCATCTTAATTCTGCACTTTTTTACGCTTGTTTTATTTCTTTATTGTGCGTGTAGTTCGTGGATGCAGCTGATTCAAATTGTATGTATTTGGATTAATTTTTATGGACTTTACCTTGACTGGGAACAACTGAATCTGTGGATCACAGGATGAGACCTACAAAAATTTCTTTGTACCTGGCGATCTAGGAGCCTGGGATGATCAGTCTCCTTGATTATAATTGCTAAGCTGGTCTGCTCTTGATTCATTTTATTATGCTCTATGATAAGAACTGATCTGATGTTCACACCCACCTGGCTTGTGGCTCTAGGGTGATCACGCCTGTAATACCCAGCGTTACTTGTTTGTGGCTGTATGTTGGAACCTCCAAATCCTGCTACCTCCTCCTGCTATGCTTTCTGCTGCTTTGCTATCGCCGCTCATCTGCGCTACCGCACCCGCCCCTCTCACTGGCTCCGCTATGCTGCTTCTCCACTGCTATCAGATAAGTATTGCTCAGTATCATGCTAAAATACTCTTGTGATAAACTCCTTCATATTAAACAGTTTGTCCTGCGCAAATGGTCTGACTGGAATACAGTGATCCCTCGATATATCGCGCTTCGCCTTTCGCGGCTTCACTCTATCGCGGATTTTATATGTAAGCATATTTAAATATATATCGCGGATTTTTTACTCGTTCGCGGATTTCTGAGGACAATGGGTCTTTTAATTTCTGGTACATGCTTCCTCAGTTGGTTTGCCCAGTTGATTTCATACAAGGGACGCTATTGGCAGATGGCTGAGAAGCTACCCAACTTACTTTTCTCTGTGTCTCTTGCGCTGACTTTCTCTGATCCTGACGTAGGGGGTGTGAGCAGGGGGGCTGTTCACACACCTAGACGATACGGACGCTCGTCTAAAAATGCGGAAAGATTATCTTCACGATGTAGCCGCTTAGTGAAGCGACATGCTGCACGGTGCTTCACATACTTAAAAGCTCAAAGGGCACGTATTGATTTTTCACTCTGTTTTTATCTCTCTCTCTCTCTCTCTCTCTTCACATACTTAAAAGCTCAAAGGGCACGTATTGATTTTTCACTCTGTTTTTATCTCTCTCTCTCTCTCTCTCTCTCTCTCTCTCTCTCTCTCTCTCTCTCTCTCTCTCCTGACAGAGGGGGTGTGAGCTGTCGCCTTCAACAGCTTTGTGCCGCGGTGCTTCGCATACTTAAGCCAAACAGCCCTATTGATTTCTTTGCTTTGCTCTCTGTTTCTGGAAGATATGTTTGCATTCTTTTATTTGTGAGACAGAACTGTCATCTCTGTCTTGTCATGGAGCACAGTTTAAACTTTTGAAAAAGAGACAAATGTTTGTTTGCAGTGTTTGAATAACGTTCCTGTCTCTCTACAACCTTCTGTGTTTCTGCGCAAATCTGTGACCCAAGCATGACAATATAAAAATAACCATATAAACATATGGTTTCTACTTTGCGGATTTTCTTATTTCGCAGGTGGCTCTGGAACGCAACCCCCGCGATGGAGGAGGGATTACTGTATCCTAAAAGACACCAATATTTTGCGGCGCCCGAAATATGTACATCGCGGGTCAGATCACGCCACTGCCGGGCTGCGAATGAAAAGATCACAGGCAACATTTGCTCTGGAATACGCCATCCTACTCATGGCCCTGGAAATAGAAGTGTCAGTGTGCCAAATTTACAGTATGTGAAAATAAACTCCGATCATGGCTCTGTGCAAAAAGAAGTCTCATCAACTAATATTGCATTGTTTAATTCGAGATCTCTTAATGGCAAAGCATTGGTGCTGTCAGAATTCATCATTGACACCAAACTTGATATGCTGTGTTTAACAGAGACTTGGCAAAAACCGAATGAATTTACGTCTCTCACAGAGGCGACACCACCTGGTTACACTTTCCTCACAGAGCCTCGTAGCTCACGACAAGGCAGAGGACTTGCAGTAATTGTCAGAGTGGAGTTAAACATCAAAAGAATCCCAATTGATTGTCCATTGTCTTTCGAGTGCCTGGCTCTTAAACTAATTACGGAATCGGGTCCTGTCTTCCTCATTGTTCTTTATCGCCCTCCAAAATACAATGCATTTTTTTTATCTGATCTGACTGAACTATTAACCCTTTGCAGTCGTATTTAATTTTCAACATCACGCTACATTAGTCGTAATTAATTATTGAAAAAACGCCAATAATTACAGCAGTTATTTTTTCAAGCATGTAGGAATAACACAGGCCACTTTTCTCGACCAGGCGACTGTGCAAATCGGTCAGAAACTTGCAGGGCCACCAGCGGTGGCCTGACGACCTATAGCGCACTTTTTACTAAGGCCAGTTTTCTGGCCTAACGACCACAAAGGGTTAACTCAGTTAAGTTCCTTTTCCCAGAGAGTCGTTCTTGATGATTTCAACATCCATACTGACATCCCCACATCTAAACTGAGAAATTAATTCCTATCCTTACTTGACTGTTTTGACTTGACACAACATGTTGATTTTCCCACCCACTCTGGTGATTATATATTGGATCTGATCTGTACATCTGGACTATCTGTTGCCAACACTTAGAGCACTGATTTGGGACTCTCCGCCCATAAAGTAGTACTTTAAACTGTCTCATTACCTCTCCCTCCTCTTACCTGTAAATGACAAATTTCTTATGGAAACCTTAAAAATACCTGTTCCTCTATCCTTTCTGGGTCCATTTCTGATCTTTTACTGTCTTCACCTATTCCATCGACAATAGATAGTCTTGTTGACCACTATAACACAGTCCTTCATTCAGCATTAGATATAACAGCTCCTTTAAAACATAAGGAGGTTTCCTTTAAGCGTTCAGCTCCTTGGTATAATTCAGAATTGCGATCTATGAAAGCAGCTGGCCGTCGCCTTGAGAGAATGTCACACAAGACTGGCCTCACCGTGCACATCCAGGCTTTCTCTGACCACCTGAGAGCTTACAGAGAAGCACTAACTGCTGCCAAGAACAACCATTATGGCAGAATAATAGAAAGTGGCCACGATAACCCAAGGGTTTTGTTCTTTGTAGTTTATAAACTACTCCAACCCGACATCTGGCCCAACTACCTCTTCTACTGAAGTCTGTGAGAAATTCCTCTACTTTTCCTTAACAAAAATAAAGATCTAAATAATTCAACTAACATAAATGTATCATCTGTTTATATGTTTATATCTTTTCCTGTTTTCCCACTCTTTCCAGCTCCTTCTCTAAGTTCTCACCAGTCACATCTGCTTTTGTTAATGACCTGCTTTGTAAGATGAGGCCAACTACTTGTGTACTGGACCCCATCCCCACCACACTACTTAAATCCTGCCTTCATGCCATAATCCCAACTATTACAGCAATAATAAACCCATCCCTTGACACTGGCTTTGTGCCGCTCACTTTTAAAACCGCTTCTGTAACCCCAGTGTTAAAAAAGCCTGGTGTTGATGCTGACAATTTTAACAATTTTCGGCCTGTTTCCCACTTACCTTTTCTGTTCAAAGTTCTTGAGCATGTTGTAGCTTCCCAACTCACCAACTACTTAACTTCTAATAATTTGATGGAACCCTTTCAGTCTGGTTTCAGAGCACAGCACAGCTGTGAAACTGGGTGTTTCTGTAAAAGGACGATATCCAAGTATTTAGAGTCCTGGTGCATCTGTCCCATCCACAGGGGGCTACTGTGGAGGTGTAGAAATTTATGCCCCCCTGTCTGCTGCTCCAATGATGAATAGTAGAATTTTAAATTTGTCCAAAAACTATTTAAAAAGATTGAAGGAAGCCTTCTGTATCATTTTCATATCTACTGTGCCATTCTGTCTCATTCATTTACTGTTAGACCTGTTTTTCAACAGGTAATACTGGTATGCTGCTTATGCTACTGTGCACAAACTTTGTTTCATGCACAAAATTTTTTAAAATATTGTATAAAATTAACCTTAGGTGATATGCATTAGGTGTATATGAACCAAATTTTGAGTTTAGACTTGTGGCTCATCCCCAAAATATGTATATGCAAATATTTCAAGGTATTTCTGGTTCTAAGCATCAAGGATTAGAGTTGTTGTACCTGTAGTAACAGTACTTTAATAAAGTAGTAACCGCTCTACTAAGATTTCTAATAAATTTGCCCAGAGGATAGATAGCAAAAGAAAAAACTTTGGCAGACACAATTTAAATGAGGAAAGAAGATTTGATCATTTTTTTTATGGCCAGACAGAGCTTGTTTGGAACTAAACAGTTTAAATATTTGGTGGTGGGGTGGGGGTGGTGATCTAAAGTGATACTGTCCAGCAAAAACAACATGTTGATTGTGTATGAGGACTTTTCGAGAATGGCGTATAGTGGTAGACGTTAATAAAGGACCAGTTTTAAGGGGCTAATGATAAAGAGTTGACCAAGATTGAAAAATAATGTGGACCAGGGGCAGTCTTTTCTGATACCTTTGTAAGTATGAAAAGGCTAAGGTGTTTGTTAGCAAGTGTAACTTCTGAAGGGAGGGAATAAAGTGTCTTTAATCAGGTCATAAACCCACTACAGTTGAGCAATTAAGTTTAATAAAAGCCATGTAAAAGTTTGATTCATATGTTTGAGCAATTTGCTCTGCATCTAGTAAAAAGTGCATGAATGCATGGTAAATTTGAAGTATTGTCACTAACATAAAGGATGCAGCAGATTATGTTTGTAGATTGGCAATAACAAATAAAACAGGTCTGACTGAACTAAATTCATTTGTGGAAGACAGCCTTCAGACATTGGACCATGTAGCTTTTCCATCAGTGTGGCATCTTAGTTTTGCAGGGAAACTAGACAGTAATTTGAACACTGCCTGTTGTGACCCAGATCCATGTTATGTTAAGGAACTTTTAGACAAAAGGAAATTTTAGAGAAAGGAAACCTGCGTGAACACACAGTGCAGTTTTTAAATCATTACTTTTTTATTAAAGGAAGTACTAGGGTGTTGTACCGTGTTAGCCATAATGAATGTAGAGAAAAGCCAAGCAAAATGACACCTTTTATTGGCTAACTAAAAAGATTACAATATGCAAGCTTTCGAGGCAACTCAGGCCCCTTCTTCAGGCAAGATGTAAACATCTTGCCTGAAGAAGGGGGCCTGAGTTGCCTCGAAAGCTTGCATATTGTAATCTTTTTAGTTAGCCAATAAAAGGTGTCATTTGCTTAGCTTTTCTCTCATTAAAGGAACAAAGTTTTCCAACACTCTGGTCAGCCATGTGAAAAAGTAATTGCTTCCATACTTTTTAATACTTTATTGCAACACATTTAGCACCAATAATCATAACTAAATGCTTCCTATGATTTGATGTCAGTCTTTAACAATGCTGCTAAGGAATTTAGGTCAGACAGACAGTTTGCTTATTTCAAGTTCACAGAATTTTTAGAACACTACAGAGCATTAATTGTATTTCTTCTGAGAAATTCATTTGTAGATTTCCTTTTGTGTTTTCTGTCATTGTTCTGCATAACCCAATTACGCTTCAGTTATAGATCACAGACTGGTGACTGGACAGTCTCCTTAATTTTCTTGTAAAGTACAGAATTAATTTTTCCTTTAGTAATGTCAAGCCTTCCAGCATCAGTAACTATGATTATGTTAATTTCAAATGCTAAGTTTGCTTTATGCCAAACACAGTGTCATCTTTTCCATCCAAAGAATTGACTTTTTACTCCTCTATCCATAGAAGATTATTACCACAACTTTCAGAATCATTTCAGTGTTTCTTTGCCAATGTGAGACAGCCAGTGATTTTCAGTTTTTTAGTATCATGATCATTGACCTTTGCTGAGGTTAAAGAAGCCTGCAGTTCTTTGGATGTTATTCTGGGAGCCTCTGTGCCATCTTCAATGAATCATTGCTGTGTCCTTGGGGTAAAAATGGCTGGCCAGCCTTTTCTGGGAAGATAGAAGATTGGTCCTGGTATTCTCAGTTTGGAAATAATGGCTCTCGCTGTGGTGCAATGTAGTACTAGGTTCTTTGTAACCCTTTCCTAGCTTGTAGATTTTATCTCTTCTAGAATGTCCTTTTATCAAGACACAGTGGTGTTCTAGAAACCTTATGGTAACTACTTTCTTCTCATGGTAAGCATAAATATATGGCGAGGTTAAGCTCATGCTGGGCTGGCTACAATCAGGTTTGAATGTATTCAGTCAACTGAGTCTAATTATTAACTTGGGTCAGCTGTTTGAGTAATTAAGCGAGAAGTTACTTTTTGACAGATATTGGATATTTTTATTTCTTAAATATATTAGTGAAATTTAGAAATGGTGTTAAATGTTTACTCTGGTTCCCTTTATCTAATATTGTATTTTTTGAAAGATCTAAAGCCATTGATTGTGACGTATATGCAAAAATAGACAATATCAAGGGCACAAATGTTTTTACAGCACTGTATGGCCTGCATGGTACAACAAATGTATCTTCATTAACATAATATTTCTTATGATCTTCATATGATTCTGCCTTATTCTGTAGAATCAATGTTTTTACATTAGTTGACTAATATAAAATATTTTTCTCAGGAAATTCTAAAAAGAAAAATAAAAGACAAATGCTTCCATCATTGCATGAGGATAATTATGAGGAAATTTTGAAACCTGTGGTCTCGCGGGCACCAGGAAAGCGAATTGTGAAATCACCAGGAATGTGGTGGATTTCAGAAAACACCAAAACTACATTCCATAATGATCTGTCGAACTGGTAAGAGAAATTTAATTATGTAAATAATGTATGCAGAATATTAAATGTTTAAAGAAATCTGAACTACCAAGGAGTTTCTCCAATAAGTAGTTATCTACATTAGAAAAGAAGCCAGTTGACAGTCAGTGCCCATGGTTTCTCAATACATAAGCACAAATTAAAATTCTCTGTATTTTAGATTCTTTTTTTTTAGAAATTTGTGTTTAAAGTTGTTTTTCTTTGTATATGGCTAACTTTGGCAGTACCATTGTATGTCAGTCATTAGGAAACACTATTGTTTTATCGCCTTGTGATCTATCTGTGTTTCTCAGCTTTGCTGCAGTTTTTATAACTGCTCCGACTTAAGAGTTTTTGCTGAAGGTTTATTAAATGTATTTATAGATGTTGCGTATTCTGCAGAAAATTCTTTGTTCTTAAGTTAGTTAAAACATTTTCTCAAGTCTGTAAATTGTTAGAAAAATGTTTTAGCTTTGATGTTGAAAATGTAATTATTGAAACTGAAGATGCATTTCAGTGAAAATAAAATGGACAGCTACTGGTTATTAGTCTTGGGGGGCCAAACGTGATTCTCAAATGAGAACACACATCTGAGGACAACTCGCTAAAATGTTTGCGGTGCTACCCTTTTACTCATGTGTTGGACAAATATTTAAAAAAAAATAAAGAACTATGGAAGGGCAGAGGGTGAGAAAAATAAACTAAACAAAAGACTTGACACTGAGACAAAATAGAAACCTATTTTCTACATTGTAATGAGTGTATAAAAGAAACACACATCCCGTAGACCACTACAGATACTTGACCCCATTTGTTTGAGAAGTGCCTTTGTCTCCTACAGTATTATTCTTTTACTTTGCATATGGCATAATGGTAGGTAAGAGTTTAGATAAGCATTGTAGCTTCCGTATATACTATGTGCTAAAGCTGTGGCTTTTTGTTTTCAACTCTCTTAACACTAGAATTACCAAAGCTTACGAAAAAACTTGTAAATCCAGCCCACCTTAAATCCACCCACACCTCTCCGTCAGCATCTTTTGTCTTGTAAATGTGTCGATAATCCCAAGCAGCCTGCTATCCAATCCTCCCACCGCTGCAGAAACGGCAAAAACCTCTCCCAGCTCAAGCCTTATATATCAGGGAGTCAGGTACCTAGAGCTGTATAGGCTAAAAAATATATTGTTATTTGGAACACATACATTTCATGTGTGTTCCGTGTCTACAAAGATCTATGTAAGTGTAGGATGACAGGAAATGCAAGAAATGTTGACCACATACCTAAAAGACAAACTTTTTCCAAGTTTTAGTACTAACGACAAAATTTTGACATGAAGTATATAATGTGTGGAGACTGAAATCCAAATATCAATTAAGCACTTTCACAAAAGGTGCAAATATAACAGAACAAGTGCACATTTTTTCAAGACTATAACCGAAGAAAAAGAAATTGGGTTAGTGTGGCTTGTTGTCATGACTTCTTTGGTAGTAAAGTGGTAAGAATTGCTGACTCCTATTAAAAAGGTTGCGAGTTCAAGGCTTCATGTGTCCCAAAATAAACATTTTGAATAGTGAGCTGCTCTTATTGTTACTATCATACAATAAAAATATAAATTTGATTTAATTCTTTAACAGACGGTGTAAATATATGGAACTTGTAAAGGCTGGTGTTTGTTTTTTTTTTTAATTCAGTTTAATTCTGGCAGTCGCGTTCACACACTCCCCGATCTGACACTGTTAGTTTTCAAATAAAGACGTGCTGTAACAGAGGTTATAGTAAGAAGCATCCACTTGCATAAAAGAACAACGCAGCAGCACCAGACGTAAAGGCGAACGATGGCACCGTTTGGATGCAGCAAGAAGTCGGGCATCATCCTGCCAGTCAGTCTGCCCGACACCTGTCTTGCAACAAAGCAGCATGGCTTACAGAACTCGCCAACGTATCGTGCAAAGTCCTGTTTGTGATTATGTTTTGGGATGGTCTTTACATAAGAAACATTTAAATGTTACTTATATAAAAGCCAGATCAAATGTTATTTACCTTGATTTATTTACTTATCTTCCTACAGCATAAAGTCACAAGTAGACTGCAGAGCTTCCTTTGTTTGATCGACAAGGGCATGCTCACAAATTACACGTGCAATGCCACGAAAAATGCCTGCTGACACTTCAGTACATGAGCAATGGTACAAGAATGCAGTCGGATGTCTTTTTTGGGCACATACACTGTCCAGATATAAACACTTAGCGTGAAGAGTCACTCGCATACTGAAGAGTGAATAGCTGCAGGTGGAAGCTGCTGTCGCACTTTTGCAGTCACTGTACTTTGTACATAAAAGTCAGATCAAATGTTATTTACCTTGATTTATTTACCTATCTTCCTACTTTGTAAAGTCACAAATAAACTGCAGAGCTTCCTGTGTTTGATCGACACGGGTTACGCTGACAGAGTGCATGTGCACTGAAGTGACTTCAGCTGCAAGTGGAAGCTCCACGCAACTGTTGTTACATTTCTGCCTTTGTCCAAAAATGGTTTCATAAGCTTTATGACCTTAGTCTTGGAAAGTCTTTCTCCCGTGGGGCGACTGGGATCTTTTCCTGAATAGGATCAAAGACAGTTGCGTAGGGTGTGACAGGAGCTTCTGCCTACAGCTAAAGAAAGTCACATCAGTACACATTTACTTTGTGAGCATGCCCGTGTCATTCAAACAGTGGAAGCTCTGCAGTCTACTTGTGACTTTACGCTGTAGGAAGTTAGGTAAATAAATCATGGTAAATAACAGTCGATCTGGCTTTTATATAAGTAACATATAAATGTTTCTTATGTAAAGACCATCACAAAACATAATCACAAACAGATCTTTGCACGATACCTTGGCAAGCTCTAAGCCATGCTTTTTCTTTGAAGGACAGGTGTGGGGCAGACTGACTGGCAGGGTGACGCTGGACCTCTTCCTGCATCAAAACCAGGGGTCCTCAATCCCAGTCCTGGAGGGCTGCAGTGGCTGCAGGTTTTTGTTCTAACCCGGTTGCTTAATTAGACAGCAATTCTTGCCAAAAATTTAATTTCATGACTTGTTAGTGCTTTAACTCTGCTATGTCAGGTCATTAGATTTTCTTCCCCTTTCTAAGGAGATCATCCAAATGATTTGAAGGCTAAAATGGAGGAGTAATTCGCAGTCCTACACTTTTCTCTTCACTTTCCTTCCATGTATTTAATTAAACCCAATAGTGCATGATAAATACACACAGATGTAAATGGTGACAAGCTAAATGGTGAAATGCTGCTCTCTTTTGTCATTTGCATGTTATTGCTAATTAGGAGCAATTAAAAACCAGGAATGCAGCTGTTTAAGACTAAAATAAGCAAGAAGGGTTGAAAATCTTAACAAGCAAGACCACTAAAGTGAAGCAGATGTGTTACTTGAGCAACAAGTGCTTCTTTTTAAGAAATTGGGTTGGAGCAAAAAGCTGCAGTCACTGTGGCCCTCCAGGACCGTGATTGAGGACCCCAATCTAAACAGTGCCATCTTTCGCCTTTACGCCTGGTGCAGCTGCGTTGTTCTTATATGAGAGTGGACATTTCTTGCAGGGAGGACTTCTGTTCTCTTTCTCCGATGTAGAACCCTCAATCTGAGTTCACCTCTGTTACAGCATGTCTTTATTTGAAAACTAATAGTGTCAGATCTGGGCGAGCGTGAACGCAACTGAGTGAATAAAACGGGGGGGGGGCGGGCGAGAGACACTAACTTTTACAAGTACCATACATTTACACCATCTGTTACAGACTGAAATCAAATGTATGTTTTTATTGTGTAATAGTAACAATAAGAGCAGCTCACTACTCAAAACGTTTATTTTGAGACGTGGGATGGCTCGAACCTGCAACCTTTTGAATAAGAGTCAGCAGTTCTTACCGCTGTACTACCAAATAAATCACGACAACAAACCACACTAACCCAATTTCATTTTCTTCAGTTATAGTCTTGAATAAAAGCACACTTGTTCTGTTATATCTGCTATGGACTTCAGTCTTCACACATTATACACTTCATGTCAAAATTTTGTTGTTAATATTAAAACATGAAAAAAGTTTGTCTTTTAGGTATGTGTTCAACATTTCTTGCATTTCCTGTCATCCTACACTTACACAGATCTTTGTAGACACGGAACACACATGAAATGCATGTTTTCCAAATAATGACATTTTTAGCCTATACAGCTGTAGGTACCTAACTCCCTGATATACAAGGCTTGAGCTGGGAGAGGTTTTTGCCGTTTCTGCGGCAGTGGGAGGATGGGATAGCAGGCTGCTTGAGCTTATCATCCATCCATCCATCAATTTTCCAACCCGCTGAATCCGAACACAGGGTCACGGGGGTCTGCTGGAGACAATCCCAGCCAACACAGGGCACAAGGCAGGAAACAATACTGGGCAGGGTGCCAACCCACCGCAGGACTTGAGCTTATCAACACATACATAAGACGAAAGACGCTGATGGAGAGGTGCACGGGGATTTAAGGTGGGCCGGATTTCAGAGTTTTTTTGTAAGCTTTGGTAATTCTAGTGTTAACAGCTGTCCATTTCACCCTCCTCTGACCGAGAAGAAATACACTATTTACTTCAAATGCATTTTTTGCAGTTCATATTGTCACAAATGTAGCAGCCAGTTCTTTCAACTGTACATCAACTCCAACACTATCATCGCAACTGTGAACAGGCAGCACATGCTGAGACAGCATATTGTTCACTTTTACCACTAGTCAGTTGATGTAATTGAATGCCAAAGTATAATTTAATTTTACAATAGGGACTTTTCCCTTGCAGTGGGTTATGTTTATTTTTAACACATGGCATTTGCTGTCTTCACACGCAACACAAATTTATATGTTTAAGGGGTCTTTTTAGAAGATTTTTTTGGTCATAGAGTTTATCGTCGTCAATGTCAATTTATTTATATAGCACATTTAAAACAACATAGGAATGCTATGGCCAAAGTGCTTTACAATAATAGAATAAAAGAAAAACAAATAACATAAATAGAAATAAAAATATATGAACATAAATAAAAATAAAATTAAATAATAAATAGAAGTAATGGTTTCCTCATTGTGATTATATAACTATTATAATTATATTACTGAAGGTCACGGAATGCAAGTGAATAGAAATGAGTCTTTAATCTTGTTTTAAACAGTTCAATTGTAGACGACTCCTTTATGTAATGAGGTAAAGAGTTCCACAGGCGAGGAGCAGCAGCTGCAAAATCCCTGTCCCCCTTGGTTTTACACTTGGTACGAGGGACAACAAGAGACAACTGACCAGAAGATCTAAGCACTCTAAAGCACACAATTTGGATAAATAGGCAGGAGCAAGCCCATGTAAAGATTTAAAAACTAGCAACAAGATTTCAAAATCAGTTCAAAAACTGACAGGCAGCCAGTGTAAAGAAGCTAAAATAGGAGAAACAGTCATACTTTCTTGCCCCAACCAGAAAGCGAGCGGCAGCATTCTGGACCAACTGTAACCTGTGTATCAGGGATTTGCTAATCCCAGAATACAGCGAGTTGCAGTAATCAAGGCGAGAAAAAATAAAAGCATGAGTAGCTTTCTCAACATCTCTAGAAGATAAAAAAGGCTTGATCTTACCTAATAAACAAAGCTGGAAAAAGCAACTCTTGACTACAGAATTTACTTGTTTCTCAAAAGAGAGGTTACTGTCAAAGATTACACCAAGATTGCAGACTTGATGTTTGCAAAAGACCGAGAGAGAGCCGAGAAGTCCAAGACCAATTGGGCTTTAGCTGATGGACCCACTATAAGCAACTCCGTTTTATTTTGATTCAGATCAAGAAAATTATTAGCCATCCACCATATTTAAGAGGAGCAGTAGACGAAAAAGAGGAATTTAAAGTCAGTGAAACGTGTCTTTTCATAGGCTCACCACCTATGGGAGGGGCCAAGGAGGTCGGGTACAGTGTGAGTTGGGTAGTGGCCGAAGGTGGGGACCTTGGCGGTCCGATCCTCGGCTACAGAAGCTGGCTCTTGGGACATGGGATTGTCACCTCTCTGAAGGGGATGGAGCCTGAGCTAGTGATCTCCTTGAGAGGGGCTGGACTCTCTACCACTCTGGAGTTGCCCCTGGTGAGAGGCGCCGAGCGGGTGTGGGTATACTTATTGCCTCCCGACTTGGAGCCTATACATTGGGGTTTACCCTGGTGGACGAGAGGGTAGCCTCCCTCCGCCTTCGGGTGGGGGGACGGGTCCTAACTGTTGTTTGTGCGTATGCACCGAACAGCAGTACGGAGTACCCACCCTTTTTGGAGTCCCTGGAGGGGGTGCTGGAGGGCATATCTTCTGGGGACTCCCTCGTACTGCTGGGAGACTTCAATGCTCACGTGGGCAATGACAGTGAGACCTGGAAGGGCGTGATTGGGAGGAATGGCCCCCCCCAATCTGAACCCGAGTGGTGTTTTGTTATTGGACTTCTGTGCTTGCCACGGATTCTCCATAACAAACACCATGTTCAAGCATAGGGGTGTTCATATGTGCACTTGGCACCAGGACACCCTAGGCCTCAGTTCGATGATCGACTTTGTGGTCATGTCGTCGGACTTGCGGCCACATGTCTTGGACACTCGGGTGAAGAGAGGGGCGGAGTTGTCAACTGATCACCACCTGGTGGTGAGTTGACTCCGATGGTGGGGGAGGATGCCGATCAGGCCTGGTAGACCCAAACGTGTTGTGAGGGTCTGCTGGGAACGTCTGGCAGAGCCCCCTGTCAGAAGTAGCTTCAACTCCCACCTCTGGCAGAACTTCGACCATGTCCCGAGGGAGGTGGGGGACATTGAGTCCGAATGGGCCATGTTCCGTGCCTCCATTGTTGAGGCGGCTGACCGGAGCTGTGGCCGTAAGGTAGTCGGTGCCTGTTGTGGCGGCAATCCCCGAACCCGTTGGTGGACACCGGCGGTGAGGGATGCCGTCAAGCTGAAGGAGGAGTCCTACAGGTCCCTTTTGTCCTGTGGGACTCTGGAGACAGCTGATAGGTACCGGCAGGCCAAGCGGAATGCGGTTTCGGTGGTTGCTGAGGCAAAAACTCGGGCATGGGAGGAGTTTGGGGAGGCCATGGAGAACGACTTTCGGACGGCTTCGAGGAGATTCTGGTCCGGCGTCTCAGGAGGGGGAAGCAGTACAGTGTCAACACTGTGTATGGTGGGGATGGTGCGCTGCTGACCTCGACTCGGGACGTTGTGGGTCGGTGGGGGGAGTACTTTGAAGACCTCCTCAATCCCATTAACATGCCTTCCAATGAGGAAGCAGAGCCCTGGGACACGGAGGTGGGCTTCCCCATCTCTGGGACTGAGGTCACCGAGGTGGTCAAAAAAACTCCTTGGTGGCAGGGCCCCGGGGGTGGTTGAGATACGCCCGGAGTTCCTCAAGGCTCTGGATGTTGTAGGGCTGTCTTGGTTGACACGTCTCTGCAACATCGCATGGACATCAGGGACAGTGCCCCTGGATTGGAAGTCCGGGGTGGTGGTCCCCCTCTTTAAGAAGGGGGACCTCTTTAAGAAGGGGGACCGGAGGGTGTGTTCCAACTACAGAGGGATCACACTCCTCAGCCTCCCTGGAAAAGTCTATTCGGCGGTTCTGGAGAGGAGGATCCGTCGGATAGACAAACCTCGGATTTAGTAGGAACAGTGTGGTTTTTGTCCTGGTCGCGGAACAGTGGACCAGCTCTACACCCTTAGCAGGGTCCCGGAGGGTGCATGGGAGTTCGCCCAACCAGTCTACATGTGTTTTGTGGACTTGGAAAAGGCGTTCGACCGTGTCCCTCGGGGAATCCTGTGGGGGGTGCTCTGAGAGTATGGGGTACCAGACCTCCTGATAAGAGCTGTTCGGTCCCTGTACGATCGGTGTCGGAGCTTGGTCCGCATTGCCGGCAGTAAGTCGAACTCGTTTCCAGTGAGAGTTGGACTCCGCCAGGGCTGCCCTTTGTCACCGATTCTGTTCATAACTTTTATGGACAGAATTTCTAGGCGCAGCCAGGGTGTTGAGGGGGTCCGGCTTGGTGGACTCAGGATTGGGTCACTGCTTTTTGCAGATGATGTTGTCCTGTTTGCTTCATCAGGCCGTGATCTTCAGCTCTCTCTGGATCGGTTCGCAGCTGAGTGTGAAGCGGCTGGGATGGGAATCAGCACCTCCAAATCTGAGACCATGGTCCTCAGCCGGAAAAGGGTGGAGTGCCCTCTCAAGGTTGGGAGCGAGATCCTGCTCCAAGTGGAGGAGTTCAAGTATCTCGGGGTCTTGTTCACGAGTGAGGGTAGAATGGAGCGTGAGATCGACAGGTGGATCGGTGCGGCGTCCGCAGTGATGCGGGCTCTGCATCGGTCTGTCGTGGTGAAAAAGGAGCTGAGCCATAAGGCAAAGCTCTCAATTTACCAGTCGATCTATGTTCCTACCCTCACCTATGGTCATGAGCTATGGGTAGTGACCACAAGAACGAGATCGCGAATACAAGCGGCTGAAATGAGTTTTCTCCGCAGGGTGTCTGGGCTCTCCCTTAAAGATAGGGTGAGAAGCTCAGTCATCCGGGAGGGGCTCAGAGTAGAGCCGCTGCTCCTCCGAATCGAGAGGAGTCAGATGAGGTGGCTCGGGCATCTGATCAGGATGCCTCCTGGACGCCTCCCTGGTGAGGTGTTCCGGGCACGTCCAACCGGGAGGAGGCCCCGGGGAAGACCCAGGACACGCTGGAGGGACTGTGTCTCCCGGCTGGCCTGGGAACGCCTCTGGATTCTCCTGGAAGAGCTAGAAGAAGTGGCCGGGGAGAGGGAAGTCTGTGCATCTCTGCTCAAGCTGCTGCCCTCGCGACCCGACCTCGGATAAGCGGAAGAGGATGGATGGATGAAAAGTGTCTACCAGTTAAATATGACCTGAACCAGTTAAGAGCAGCCCCTTTAAGCCCAACAAGTTGTTTCAAGCCGCCTCAGCAATATCTCATGGTCAGTAGTGTCAAAGGCAGCGGACAGGTCAAGGAGGAGAAGGACTGCCACGTCACCTGAGTCTGTAATAATAGAGATGTCATTGAATACTTTCAGGAGGGCCGTCTCAACACCATGAAAACGCCTAAAGCCAGATTGGTAGATCTCAAATAAATTATTGGAGTTAAAGTGATCGACCAATTGATTATAAATAATTCTTTCTAGAATTTTAGCCAGAAATGGCAGTTGGGAAATTGGGCGAAAATTGGCTAAAACACTAGGATCTAATTCTGCCTTTTTTAGACAGGGACGGACCACAGCATGTTTAAAAAAATGAGGGTCCAACCCCCGCACTTATAGAATCATTGATAATGGCTAGTAAAGGTGGGCCCAAAACATCAAAGGCTTACACTAAGAGGCATGGTGGTACAATATCGAGAGGGCTGGGAGCTGGTTTAAGGGTGTCAATAGTTCTTTTTAACTGAAAGTGAGATTAGGGCAAAGGATTCTAAGACAATGCCCAGTTTAACAGTAGGAAGGTCATAGCCAGTTTGAACAAAATACCACAGCGGATAGTATCAATTTTGCTCACAAAGAATGATAGAACATGAGATTCTTGCAAGACACGCCCTACTTACAATCTATCAAATAAGACAATGGGGCAGCAAAACATTCAGTCTTGTGAAGGATTTGAGCACACACAGATCCAGGGTCTCAGCGCATATAAAGCATATAAGGACAATACGTTATAAATGAAACGTCGACGAATAAGCAAAGAAGAAAGCAGCGCAGAGAAAAGAGACTCAAAAGTGTTGGAGAGAAAAAAGAGCAAAAAAGAAAAAATAGTCTAGGTGGAAATTCAGAAAATAAGGCAAGTAATTATCAGCCCGTAGCCAGTGGAATTGAAACAAAGCACTTCCATTCGGGCTCAGAATTAAAAGACAGAGTAAAAGACAAAGTAGAACTTCATAAAGACGTACACAAACTTTGGCGCTAATCTGCAGAGCAGATTATGACAGCAGTGGAATTCAAAAGGCTCAAAAAAAAAAAAAAACGTATGCGCAATACAAATGTGGAGAAAGTTAAAAAATATGAAAGTAGGAAAATTACAAAGTATAAAAAAAGAAAGTAAAGATCGCAGTAGCGCAAACAAACAAATTAATACTCGAACAAGGGAAAATAATCACCACGGATCAGGTGTCATTGGAAAAAAAAGCAGGACAAAGCAAGGTCAGAAATAAAAGACAGAGTAGAAAACAAAGTAAAACGTCATAAAGAGGTTACAAAACAAAAGGGCCAAACACATGCAGAGCAGGTTAGAGATAATTCAGGAAAGGTTTCTCTGGAATTTCAGCACAGACAAAGTGATCTACATCATCATCAGTTGATAATTTTTTTTGCAAAGTAACCAATAAATGCATGTGAGGTAAAACACGTTTTTGAAATTCTCTGACTTAAACTTACAATATTTACATGCTTCTGACATATCACCTGTGTCCATATATTTGATCTCTATTCGACTTTTCGTTATTTCTCCAAGTAATAATTTCTCTTTCTTTGCACTACAGTAATCCCTCCTCCATCGCGGGGGTTGCGTTCCAGAGCCACCCGTGAAATAAGAAAATCCGCGAAGTAGAAACCATATGTTTATATGGTATTTTTATATTGTCATGCTTGGGTCACAGATTTGCGCAGAAACACAGGAGGTTGTAGAGAGACAGGAACGTTATTCAAACACTGCAAACAAACATTTGTCTCTTTTTCAAAAGTTTAAACTGTGCTCCATGACAAGACAGAGATGACAGTTCCGTCTCACAATTAAAAGAATGCAAACATATTTTCCTCTTCAAAGGAGTGCGCGTCAGGAGCAGAGTCTGTCAGAAAGACAGAGGAAAGCAAACAAATCAATAGGGCTGTTTGCTTTTAAGTATGCGAAGCACCGCGGCACAAAGCTGTTGAAGGCGGCAGCTCACACCCACTCCGTCAGGAGCAGGGGGAGAGAGAGAGAGAGAGACAGTTTGTTTTTCAATCAAAAATCAATACGTGCCCTTCGAGCTTTTAAGTATGAGAAGCTCCGTGCGAGCTTTTAAGTATGAGAAGCTCCGTGCAGCATGTCGTTTCAGGAAGCAGCTGCACAAAAGATAGCAACGTGAGGATAATCTTTCAGCATTTTTAGACGAGCGTCCTTATCGTCTAGGTGTGCGAACAGCCCCCCTGCTCAATCCCCCTACGTCAGGATCAGAGAAAGTCAGCGCAAGAGAGACAGAAAAGTAAGCCGGGTAGCTTCTCAGCCATCTGCCAATAGCATCCCTTGTATGAAATCAACTGGGCAAACCAACTGAGGAAGCATGTACCAGAAATTAAAAGACCCATTGTCCGCAAAAATCCGCGATATATATTTAAATATGCTTGCATATAAAATCCGCGATGGAGTGAAGCCGCGAAAGGCGAAGCGCGATATAGCGAGGGATTACTGTAATGCGATGCTTACTTTTTTTTTTTTTTTGACACTTTCATTTTTTTCTGCTTCCATATTCTGTATCTTGCTCTCCATGTGTTTCGCGCCTGCGGTTTTTTTTTTTTTTTTTTGAGTCTTTTGAATTCCAGTTTTCATCATCTCTAACCTGACAAAGTCGTTAAACACATGTCTCACTGCCCTCATTTAAAAGATTCAGCATATTGGGACTTGAAAGATTCCAAATCTTGTTTTTACATAAGTTCTGAAATAAAAGTGAAACTAATGAAATAGCAACAATTCAAGGAAAAAAAAAAATCTTAAGTGTGTATCCGGAAAACCAAACACGGGGTTTGGTGAGCGAAGCAAGCAAGGGGCGAAGCCCCCTGGTAGGTTTTAATAATTGTAAATCATTAAATGCACTACAGTGTTGTGCAGTTAAAATATACAGTACATTTACCCTGTTTATACAGGTGTTTTTTTTTTCTTGTATTAGCTAGACATTCATAATTCTTGAGCTTTAATTATAAAATATGGATTACCATTTTAATTATATACTACTTACCTTCTTACCAAAACTTAAGCTGTGTGACATGCAGAAACAAATAATAAACACAATGCAAATCTTAAAAAAAAAAAAAAAATTAAAAATATTGTTTATTAAGCAGCAATTTCGAATTCATCTTTATTTTCTTTAAGCTTTTTAGTTTCTGTAAGCTGCTACATTTTAAACAAGCTCTCTGTCCAAACTCAAGCAGTGTCTGTTTTAATTTAAAGTACAAGATAAAAAGGTCTGAATTAAAGTAGCTTTTCTTGACATTTGTCTACAGGATGACTTCTCCGATTCCTTATTTTAAATTTATTGCTCCACTTTCTTTAACACTAGAATTACCAGAGTCTACGAAAAATCTTGTAGATCTGGCCCACATTAAATCCGTTCACACCTCTCCATCAGTGTCTTTTGTCCTGTAAATGTGCCGATAAAGACAAGCAGCCTACTATTCCATCCCCCAACAGCTGCAGAGTGTGCACAAAGTTCTCCCAGCTCATGCCTTGATTGATTATCTGGGAGTGAAGTGCTGGAGTTTTAGAGTGAAAATAATAGATCGTTATTTGGAACACATGCATTTCATGTGTGTTCCGTTTCTACAATAAGAAAACACATTGTTAAAACAGAAACATTTTTCATATTTTAGTAGTAAATGACAAAATGTTGGCATAAACTATATAAAGTGTGAAGTCTGAACTCCAAAGATCAAATAAACACTTTTCAAAAAAGGTTCAAAGATGAAACAACAGCTTCTGTGGCGTAGCTGTAAGATATGCTGACTTGTAATCAAGAGTCCCCGGTTCGATCCCAACTCGCTCCTATATTTGCCATTTTCAATAGTGATCTGCTCTTATTATTAATATTTTACAGTACACACATACATTTGGTTTGCGTCCGTAACAGATGGTGTACATTTATAGTACTTGTGAAGTTACCATTTTCACTTTTATTCTCTCAGTCATGATCACAATACGTACTACTGCCCCCCCCCACCCGGGGATCTGACGCTGATAGTTTTTATTTGAAACTGGGAATAACTATAGATGTGAGTGGTGTTTTGAGACAATGGAACTGGAAATTCTATGATCTGGAGGGATAAAAGCTGGTGAATCTGCCTTCTTCGTATCTCAGCGTCACTTGATTTTTTTTTATTCAGCTTTATTGAGTGTTCCTGCTCATGCTGAATTAGTATGTACCGTATGGTCTATGATGTCAAAGACGCACTAACAAAAAAAAAACCAAAACAAGCATAGGTATATATGATATTCATTTTACAACCTGTATAGTACATTTCAGAAAACATTGTGGTACAGATGCAATATTATTCATATTCAATTCGCATAACATCTTGTACTTGTAATCAGTGACCACATTTTTTTTTTTTTGTTTGTTTGTTTGTTTTCTGATCTTGCCAGTCTCCACGTTGCTGTATGCTGTTTCTTTTGTACTCCAGGACATGCAGAGGAAAGAATAGTACAGAGCTTTAAGTTCAGCGCTATATGCAGTCATCAAATTCAAATGTTAACAGTTCAGAAAGACACACACACACACACACAAGGAACTTCCATCCTACATTTACAACATGTGTACCTGTTGCAATGCACACACTTTTCTCTATGCTGTGGTTTCTGTTACATTGAAAGGGCACCTGACACTGACTCAGTTTACTTTCCTGGGGGAAACGGCTGTCTTGGAACAGAAGCTTGTCGATGTTGCATCCTCCTTTTCTTTTTTTCATCACCTTTTCTAGTAAGATGCGACGACAAAGTTCCTCTGTAAGGTGAGCCATGAACACTCTTCTTTTCTCAGTGGCCCCGGTGCATGCCTTGCACAGTACATGTGCGTTGATCACCGCCAGGTCATACGTGTTATAGCACACAGCAAATGGCCACCTGTGTGTTCCTGCTTGCACTGAATAAGCTCATGCCTTCTGGTGCACAGTGTCAATGCAGCACAGAGGAAAAAAAGAAAGAGACAAATATATGAGACATTGGGTATAAATTTATTGTACTTGTAAAAGTTAGCTTTTTTCAGTTTTATTCTCTCAAATCACGATCACGCTGTACCCCCCCACCCCGCCCCACCTGATCTGACTCTAAGTAACAGCGCCAGCATAAATTCACACCTGATCTGATGATTCGTTTTCAAACAATATTGCATTAGTGCGATGATGTTTTCTGATTGGTACTATTCAAGTCATAAAATGATTTCTTCAAAATGTCACATATATTGTCTTTCTTTCAGGTGTGTAATAGAAACCACAGCATAGAGAGAAGTGTGCGCACTGCAACAGGTACACATGTTGTAGATGTAGGAAGGACAGTCCTTGCGTGTGTGTGAACTGTTAACACTTGAATTTGATGATTGCATATAGCGCTGAACTTAATGCTCTGTACTATTCTTTCCTCTGCATGTCCTGGAGTATACAAAAGAAACAGCAACTTGGAGACTGGCAAGATCGGGGGTTGGGGGGGGGGGGGGGGGGGGGGGTGTTGTGGAGGAAACGTGGTTACAAGCTTATGTTATGTGAATAAATTTGAATAATATGAATAATGTTGCATCTGTGCCACAATATTTTCCGAAATGTACTATACAGGTCATAAAATGAATAATTCCAAATATCATGTATACCTATGTCTCTGTTTTGTTTTGTTTTTTTTTTTTTGTCAGTATGTCTTTGACATCATAGACCTTAAGGTGCATACTAATTCAGTGTGAGCAGGAACACTCAGTAAAATGGAATAAAAAAAATCAAGTGACGGTGAGATACGAAGAAGGCAGATTCACCAGCGTTTGTGTGTCAGCTTTTATCCCTCCAGATCAGAGAATGTCCAGTTCCATTGTCTCAAAACACCACTCACATCTACAGTTATTCCCAGTTTCAAATAAAAACTATCAGCGTCAGATCTCTGGGTGGGGGGGGTGGTAGTATGTATCGTGATCGTGACTGAGAGAATAAAAGTGAAAATAAAACGGTAACTTTCACAAGTACTATAAATGTACACCGTCTGTTACGGATGCAAACCAAATGTATGTGTGTACTGTAAAATATTAACAATAAGAGCAGTTCACTACTGAAAACGGCAAATATAGGAGGTAGCCGGAATCGAACCGGGAACTCTGGATTACAAGTCAGCAAATCTTACACTACGCCACGGAAGCCGTTATTTTATCCTTGAACCTTTTGTGAAAGTGTTTATTTGATCTTTGGGCTTCAGACCTCACACATTATATAGTTTATGCCAACATTTTGTCATTTACTGCTAAAATACGAAAAACGTTTCTGTTTTAACAATGTGTTTACACAGATTATTATAGAAACGGAACACACATGAAATGCATGTGTTCCAAATAAGGATCTATTATTTCCACTCTAAAACTCCAGCACTTCACTCCCAGATAATCAATCAAGGCATAAGATGATAAAATAGTAGGCTGGTTGCTGCTTGTCTTTATCAGCACATTTACGGGAAAAAGACGCTGATGGAGTGGTGCAAATGGATTTAAGGTGGGCCGGATCTACGAGTTTTTTCGTAGGCTCTGATAATTCTAGTGTTAACGTAAAGGCTAATCGCCTTTAGCTCACTGATAAAACAAGCTTCCACTCTCTGCTCTTGTGTACACTGCAGGAAGTTTGCAGCCAAAAAAAAAACATGCACACTGGCTGAACTACAGTAATATCTTTCGCAGAGTAGCACTGCAACTAATTTACCATAAAGTTTTGATTGGCGTTTTCACCAATCAAGTCTTTTTTTTTTTTTTTTTTGTTAAGATCCGCTAATTTAGATTGAGGGCCGATAAGTCGGAGCAACCCTAATTACCACACTGATAAGGCATTAGGTTGTTATGTGTGTTGCTATATTGATTGAGTATCATAGCCTGACTTTTCCTGTTGCTAAGGATGCAGTCTGTGGTAGCACTTCCATCCATCTAGAAAATTTACAATTTATAAAGTTCATCACAAATGACTGATAATAAAAATACTTTTAAAACAAATATAAGTAACTAGCAAAATACCCGCGCTTCGCAGCGGAGAAGTAGTGTGTTAAAGAGGTTATGAAAAAGTAAAGGAAACATTTTAAAAATAACGTAACATGATTGTCAATGTAATTGTGTTGTCATTGTTATGAGTGTTGCTGTCATATATATATACATATACACATATACACACACATATACACACATATACAGATATATATACATATACACATATATTTTTTATATATATATATTTCATATATATATATATATATATATATACACACATACATACATACATATACAGACATAGATGCACTTACAATAACATAGAAATCAATATAAACAACATTAACATCATTATCATATGAGAATATGAAGTAATATATAAGAAGCACATTTCATATAAATATAAATTATTAAACAGTAAAATCTTCTTGTATAATTTGCTACCGTGGCTTTTCGTTGGTCTGTCCAGGATTTTAAATCACATGTAGCTTGCAAACCGTTTCACGTATTGACTTGAAATGTGGTACACATATAATACGTCACGTCTGCTATCCGCTTTATGGGTGATGAATGTATTACTCTTTTTATCTTTATTTTATTTTATTGTAGAATCAACTCCTATCTGCGCACACCAGGGCAGCCGTGGGCGGATGCGTATGGTGTATTCACTCCCTTTTATCGTGCATTGCGCTGTCACTGGTATTTTGATAAAAGAATTTGAACAACATATAAGAAGCGTATAAATTATTAAACAGTAAAACATTAACATTTAAGAAGTAAAGTTACATTAAGTACTACTGCAGTGCCTTCGGGTATACCTCATTTTTTGTTTGCCCATTACATGCTTAAATGTATACATTTTTTGGTGCACCTACCCGAGAACACGCGACATATAACCGAGCGTGGGAGAAGCATGGATTTTAAACACGCGTTGAGTTCATCTGCTGGTCTCCCTCGTGGAATAACTGGTAATGTTTGACTAAAATCTACAGCGAGTTAAACGACATTACCTCCTATTTTTTTTTTTTACGATCTCTGAGATCTTGCTTTTTTCGGTTCAAGGCTTCATAAGCTCTTTTATGTTGTATGGTGTACTTATCCCAAACCATCATCTTTGAATGTTGCAAGACTTTCGCCTTGTATGTAGATCGGGGTAATTACATTCATTGCATTCCTAGTCTGAATCATAATCTGATTGTATGGGTGGTTACCTGGCACTGTAGGGTTGCCACCCGTCCTTTAAAATACGGAATCGTGCCGCGTTTGAGAATGAAATTGCGCGTCCCGTTTTGAATCAATACTGGACGGGATTTATCCCGTGTTTTTTTTATCATTTTTTTTTAAAGCAGCGTCTGATGCTAATCATCCCACACGCATTTTATGAAGATGCCTCCTTTCCTACTTTTGATTGGGTAATACTTGATGTGATCGTTAGTTTGATTGGTGTTTTTAACTGTCCAGTGAGGAGGGCGTGTCTTTTAAGTAGAGTCTGCAAACTGTTGGCACTGAGATGTGGCGTCAGCGCCAGAGTTGAAGCCCCAAACGTTGCGGTCAGCAAGTCGGCTAACATCCGCCATGTGCCGTCTTTCAGTTGCGAGAAGCAGTTCATAGAATGGTTGAAACTGTTGCCCCTAACGTTGCCTTTCTTCCCGCGTTTGATAAAAGGTGAGCTTTTAAGCCTGAGAAATCACCCCGTAAATGCACACGTTTAATTGCACATGTGTTAATATGTATGCTTACACAGTATTAAAAGACAGTCAAAAATTAACGTCATTTACCTTCGTTCCCGCGTGTGACTCGTGCTGTAAATGTCTTCCTTGTTTTTAGTTCACGTGATTACGTAGGAGGTGTGATGACGCGATACGTGACTCCGCCTCCTCCATTACAGTGTATGGACAAAAAATATGTTCCAGTTATGACCATTACGCTTTGAATTTCGAAATGAAACCTGCCTAACTTTTGTAAGTAAGCTGTAAGGAATGAGCCTGCCAAATTTCAGCCTTCCACCTACACGGGAAGTTGGAGAATTAGTGATGAGTGAGTCAGTGAGTGAGTCAGTCAGTCAGTGAGGGCTTTGCCTTTTATTATTATAGATTAGAATATTATGTGAATAAATAAATAAAAACTGGGAGAAAAACTATACTTATATACTAAGCTTATTATATTTCAAAGGCTGAATGACCAAAGGGAAGCTGAAAGTGAGTAGTGCAAATTTAAACACTTAACAAACATGTTGCCAGTTATTGTCTGCTGCCCACTCTTTGGTTTGGCTTTCTTTTTTGCATTCATGAAAAATCTGAAAAAATAGAAATAATACATGCCTTTATCTTGAAGTCTACTGCTGATCTATTGCTAATATAAGCATTTAGCTTACTAAAAGAGGTACTTTTCAAATGGTAGTTATCTAAAGCTAAAGTCTAATTAATTCCCCATTTGTTGTTTTATGCGGTTTTCATTAGGCTAATTGTTCAGAGAAATTATCTAGCATTGAAATGTGTTAAAAGGCCCAACTGTTGCAAAAAAAAAAAAAAAAAAAACATCAAAAAGCATAACTCGGAAGACTAATAAAAACTTTCATCCAGAAGCTGACTCCAGCAAACTTGCCGCCTCCAGTGGACACTACAGCTCTGAGAGTGCTCCAGGTTTTGAGTGGATTGAAGGAAAAACAGTTGACCAAGTACATAGGAGAATTGATATTACATTATGTAGTAGTCAGTTGTATAGGTTTGTGGGAGTCTTTTGGAACTTACTGTAAATTAACAATTTGATATCATTAAATAGGCCTGTTGACTTTGCTAACATACCAGCATATTTTCCGTACAGCAAACTTTGAACAATGAATAAGAGCACCCTACATTGGTAAAATGTAATCAAGCAGTGCTGATCAAATTGTTAATTTATAAAATGAACAGGAATATAAAGAATACACATGTAACAAAAATTACAAGTTATGCACATGGCTCTGTAATGAAGATGGCTGCAAAAATTGAATAATGTTCTTCCAGGAGATAATTACACAGAATATTCCCTTAGTCATTCCCCTATGTTGCATTGTTTTTAGCATACCTAACTTGGAAAAAAGAAAAAAGGCTGCACTGTTAGTGACCGTAGGGAAGAATAATAAAAAGGTTCTTTTGAAGATGGATTATATTTCAATCTAAAACACAACTAATTTGGTTTCACATCAGGCAAAAAAAGAGACAGAAAACCTAAAAGGGGCAGTTTAAGGCATTGTGTCTAAAAGGTAGTCATTAAATTCTCAAATATGAGCAATTTGTTGATGCTCTTAGAGGCTGCTTGTTGGCCGTGAGGTTATTTGCATTGTTTACCTTGTGGTGGATGGCCAGCTAAATATTCCGGCCCTCACCCCCAGGCCGCCAGGTGGAGCTCTCCCGACAACATGGAAGTTCCCCGAATTCCAGCAGGGCCTCATGGACTTTGTAGTTTGTATGCACAGCCCTGCTGGATACCATGGGGGCCACCAGGAGTCGCTGTAGGGAGACTGTCGGACTGTTATGTGCTCTATAACCTGGAAGTACGTCCTGGTCACATGAACAGGAGAAATGATGTACTTCCAGGTTGAAGAAAAGGACTTTTACCCTGACCCGGAAGTAATAAGGACTTGTGGACTGTTGGACAGGAACACCTCTGGGTCAGGGGGTATAAAAGGACTCTGGGAAATCCCAGACACTGAGCTGAGCTGGGAGGAAGGGTGGCTAAGTGTCTGGGAGCGGAGGATTGTGATTATTGTAGTGTTTATTGATTATATGAGTAGTGTGGAGTGGAGGGTGCTTTGTGCACGTTATTATAAAATAAAGAAGTCTTGGACTTTTACCTGGTGTTTGGCGTGGTACCTGAGGGTTCAAGAGGTCGATAAAAGCCTCTACTGCGACAACCTCAAAAAATCACACTGTTTAAAATAATGGATTTAAACCACTAGTTAAAGTGGAAAATAAACACATTAGACTAGCCTTATGACCTCCACAGTGCCCTCAACGTCTCCCCACATCCTTATCAGTCTACCAGCACATTACCACTTTACAAATGTAAACAGCAGAGTATATTGTCAATCATGATATGATTTTTTTCAATAAGTTATACAAATAATTAATGGAATTTTACCTCAGTATAGCAGTATTATAATTTTCCATAGCACCAGCAAGGCATAATCACTTAAAACTTGTACATACTTTGTAGCAAACATGATTTGCATGTACCATTGATATATTAATCATACTTGTAAGTATGAAGCAGAGGTACTTTTTAGTTTACATGCTACTTTTCATTGCTTGTAGAGCAGCTATTAACAATAAAGGGAGTTCAGACCAATGAAACTTAAGAAATATTAACCCCAAAAATATATATACAGTAATCCCTCGCTATATCGCGCTTCGCCTTTGGCGGCTTCAGTCCATCGCGGATTTTATATGTAAGCATATTTAAATATATATCGCGGATTTTTTGCTGGTTCGCGGATTTCTGCGGACAATGGGTCTTTTAATTTCTGGTACATGCTTCCTCAGTTGGTTTGCCCAGTTGATTTCATACAAGGGACGCTATTGGCAGATGGCTGAGAAGCTACCCAGCTTACTTTTCTCTTTCTCTTGCGCTGACTTTCTCTGATCCTGACGTAGGAGGATTGAGCAGGGGGGCTGTTTGCACACCTAGACGATAAGGACGCTCGTCTAAAAATGCTGAAAGATTATCTTCACGTTGCTATCTTTTGTGCAGCTGCTTCCTGAAATGACATGCTGCACGGTGCTTCGCATACTTAAAAGCTCGAAGGGCACGTATTGATTTTTGATTGAAAAACAAACTCTCTCTCTCTCTCTCTCTGCTCCTGATGGAGGGGGTGTGAGCTGCCGCCTTCAACAGCTTTGTGCCGCGGTGCTTCGCATACTTAAAAGCAAACAGCCCTATTGATTTGTTTGCTTTTCTCTATCTCTGTGACATGCTCTGCTCCTGACGCGCACTCCTTTGAAGAGGAAGATATGTTTGCATTCTTTTAATTGTGAGACGAAACTGTCATCTCTGTCTTGTCATGGAGCACAGTTTAAACTTTTGAAAAAGAGACAAATGTTTGTTTGCAGTGTTTGAATAACGTTCCTGTCTCTCTACAACCTCCTGTGTTTCTGCGCAAATCTGTGACCCAAGCATGACAATATAAAAATAACCATATAAACATATGATTTCTACTTCGCGGATTTGCTTACTCCATGCACAGTCTAGTCCTGACCAAGAAAAAAAATATAATCTCTTGTTTTAGTGGAAAACTTAAAGTTTCAGTTGTGTGAAGGGGCTCTCTGTTTATGCACTAATTTACATTTTCCAAGTTATTTATTTAACAGTATTTTAGCAAAAATAAATTCATTTTACACCTTGTGAGCATATGACTGGATGACTTGACACATACACTATTAGACGCAAGTAATTGTGAGATTTTTGTAATGGACGATTTTTATATAGTTTGCTGTTGTCAGGCGTTGGTCACTATTGAGTGCCATTCTTTTTAAATTTTATGTCATTTTTCAGAAGATCATGAGATTAGAAATTTTTCTTTGCCACCATTACAAACTACATGGGGTAAATAAAATATAGAATAACACTAGAATTACCAGAACCAACAAAAAAACTCGTAAATCCGGCCCACCTTAAATCCCTTCGCACCTCTTCGTCAGCCTCTTTTGTCTTCCAAATGTGTCGTTAACCCAAAGCAGCTTGCTATACAATCCCCCTCACCGCCTCAGAACGGGCAAGAAGTTCTCCCAGTTCCTGCCTTGATTGATTATCTGGGAGTGAGCTACCCAGATTGTAAGGGGAAATAATTTGATGTGTGTTTTGTGTCTACAACAATCTTTGTAAACACATCGTTAAAACAGAAACATTTCTCATGTTTTAGTAATAAATAACAAAATGTAGACATGAACTGTATAATGTGTGAAGGCTGATGGCCAAATATCAAATAAACACTTTAACAAAAGGTGCAAGTATAAGACGACAGCCTCCATGGTATAGCGGTAAGATCCGCAGACTTATAATCCGGAGGTCGTGAGTTCGAAACTGGCTCCCCAGCAAATTTACCATTTTCAGTAGTGAGCTGCTCTTATTGTTAATATTATACAATAAAAACATACATTTGATTTGTGTCTATTATAGCCGATGTAAATTTATAGTACTTATAAAAGTTAGTGGTTTTTTGTTGTTTTTTTTTCTTCACTTTTATTCTTTCAATCACGATACAGCAACCACCCCCTGCACCAGATCTGATGCGGTTACTTTTTATCTGAAACTGGGAATAACTGTGGATGTGAGAGGTGTTTTGAGACAATGGAACTGGAAATTCTCTTATCTGGAGGGATAAAAGCTGACACACATGCTAGTGAATCTGCCTTCTTCGTATCTCACAGTCACTTCAATTTTGTTTTATTCAGTTTTATTGAGTGTTCCTGCTCATGCTGAATTAGTATGCACCTTATGGTCCATGATGTCAAAGCCGCACTGACAAAAAACAGAGACATATGTACAGTATATATGATATTTGGAATAACATTTCGGAAAACATTTTGGCACTGATGCAACATTTTTAATTTTATTCATATTCATTCGCACTCCTTCTTGCGCTTGTAATCAGTGACTGTGTTTTTGTTTTGTTTTTTTCCTCGATCTTGCCAGTGTTCACTTTTTGGTGCATGGTGCGGTTTCTTTTGTACTCCAGGAAATGCAGAGGAAAGAATAGTGCAGAGAGGTCGGTTCCGCTGTATGCAATCATCCAATTCAAATATTGACAGTTCCTACACACCCAAGGACCGTCCTTTCTACATTTACGGCATGTGTACCTGTTGCAATGTACACACTTCTCTCTGTGCTGTGGTTACCATTACACTGAAGGGGCTGGGGAAGCGGCGGTTTTGGAACTGAAGCATGTCGATGATGCATCTGTCACTTTCACACTCTCCCTCGCCTCCCAACCCCCTTTTGTGATCTGACTCTAACAGCGCCAGTATAAATTCACACCTGATCTGATGCTGTTTGTTTTCAAATAATATTGCATTAGTGCGATGATGTTTTCTGATTAGTACTATTCCGGTCATAAAATGATTTCTTCCAAATGTCACATATATTGTCTCTTTGTTTCAGGTGTGTAATAGAAACCACAGCATAGAGAGAAGTGTGTACATTGCAACAGGTACACATGTCGTAAATGTAGGAAGGACGGTCCTTGCATGTGTGTGAACTGTTAACATTTGAATTTGATAATTGCAGATAGCGCTGAACTGACCTCTCTGTACTATTCTTTCCTCTGCATGTCCTGGAGTACAAAAGAAACGCAACCATACAGCAACATGTGGGGACTGGCAAGATCAGGGGGAAAAAAAAAACATGCGGTCACTAATTATAACCGCAAGATGTTATGTGAATGAATATGAATAATGTTGCATTCATGCCACAGTGTTTTCCGAAATGTGCTATACAGATCATAAAATGAATAATTCCAAATATCATATATACCTATGTCTCTGTTTTTTTTTTTTTGTCAATGCGACTTTGACATCATGGACCATAAGGTGCATATTAATTCAGCGTGAGCAGGAACATTCAATAAAACTGAATAAAAAAATCAAGTGACAGTGAGATATGAAGAAGGCAGATTCACCAGCATTTGTTTGTCAGCTTTTATCCATCCAGATCAGAGAATGTCCAGTTTCATTGCCTCAAGACATCACTCACATCTACAGTTATTCCCAGTTTCAAATAAAAAGTAACAGCGTCAGATCCCTGGGTAGGGGGTGGTAGTATGTATCGTGATCGTGACTGAGAGAATAAAAGTGGGGAAAAAAAAAACACTTACTTTTACAAGTACTATAAATGTACACCGGCTGTTACAGACGCAAACCAAATGTATGCGTTTATTGTATAATATTAACAATATAAGAGCAGCTCACTACTGAAAACGGTAAATATAGAAGGCAGTCAGGATCAAACTGGGGACTCTTGAGTACAAGTCAGCACATCTTACCGCTATGCCACGGAAGCTGTTGTATTGTCCTTGAACCTTTTGTGAAAGTGTTTATTTGATCGTTGGACTTCAGGCTTTACACATTATATAGTTTATGCCTACATTTTGTCATTTATTACTAAAATATGAAAAGGTTTCTGTTTTAACAATGTGTTTATACAGATTATTGTAGAAACGGAACACATATGAAATGCATGTGTTCCAAATAACTATCTATTTCTACTCTAAAACTCCAGCACTTCACTCCCAGATAATCGAGGTTGAGCTGGGAGAACTTTGTGCGCGTTCTGCGGCAGTGGGGGGATGAAGTAGCAGGCTGCTTGTCTTTATTGGCACATTTACAGGACAAACAACGTCTCAAAAAAGAATAAAATTGGGGATTTTCAGGTTTCTCTGATATTAAGGGCATTCTAACTGTAAGTCTCAAATTGATGATTCAAACCCAAAATAGTAAAATTAAGTATTTTAAGCAGTTATTAAAAAGGTTTTTAAAGTGTTGCATATTCCTTAACACTAGAATTACAAAAAAACGAAAGATGTATCATGATCGTGACTAAGGGAATAAAAGTTGGGAAAAAATGCTCTTTTAAAAGTACTATAAATTTACACCGGCTGTTACAGACACAAATCAAATGTATGTAGACAGATTTCTACATATAGAAGAAGAGGATACATTATGAGAAAATCTCTGAAAAACATGAAGTTGGCATGTCCTTGCCCCTTGTTCTACCCTTTCATGCTGTTGGGACATTTGATTTCAGTTTTGGCATGATTAACACATGGTCTTGAATCAAAGTGCAATATAGTCAAAGTAGCCGCTAAGTGAAATGTACTGTAATGGTTTTGTTTTTAGTTATATTTTAAATTATATTTTGTTTTAGATATACACACAATCTTTGGACATGACTTAAAATATAATTCACTTTTGTATTGTATTTTAAAATACTATGAAAATTACATGCCCTACTGAAAAGTAATCAATCATTTGGTTTCTATTTTTAATTATAACACAATAAATCCAAACCAGAATGAAATAGACCATGTGCATATGTTTTGCTTTGCAAATTTGTTAATTACATTTAATTTTGGCATGAATAATTCTCCATGCACATACAGTATGTTTATGTGAACTATTGTAATTGTTCACCTTCCTTTACAACGTATGGGCAGAAACTCAATCCACTGCTGCAAGTACCAGTGGTTCTGTACCATTTTTGCAAAAGGTTGTGCAGAATGGCTGAGGTCTTAAATTATATTGTTTGCCTTTCTAAGGCAATAAGTGTTGTGTATGTCCTGAAGAGAAGGCAACTAGGTGCCATTGATAATCTGCACAGTCTTCACCCCTGTCTGCAGTGCTTTATGATCTTTACCCAAACCAGGATGTGATTCACCCAGTGGGGATGGACTGCACTGTGCACCTTGAGAACAGATGAAGAAATGCAAGCTTGCCTTGGACATCTAAGTACATAAAGGTGCTGGTGAGACTTTCTGACTAACTAAAATGTTGTGCCCACTTATTATTTTTATTTTCATATCAAGAGGGAGAGGTCTGTTATGCCTTCATGCCCTTTTTTAGACATTCAGAGATGCCTCGCTCCTGCATAGCTAGCTTTCAACAATTTGAGAACATCTTTTACAGAGTTTCTTAGAGTAGACAGATTCTTGTGAGCTCAATTGTCTAACCTGACTATGGTCTTAAGGAGTTTGCAGTATCCTTTACTCCTTATACAGTGTCCATAGTGACCTTCAGATCAGTAACGCCTGTCTGCAGGCTGTAAAATCTTTTGCATTTGTTTCAGTAGCTATAGATCAAGTGATTGTGATAGAATATACGGTCATCTCTAGCCAGTGAACATTCTATGTCTGGAGTTTTCTGTTTATCTCACTGGTCTGAACAGCAATCATTCTTTGATTTGTTAACAGAAATAAGCAGTCCTGCCAGTTTACTGATTATGTTGATATGTGACACTAGCAATGCCTGTTGCCTGTCTGTGTTATTTGAAAGTTTATGACCCACCGTGTCTGTGCCAAAAAAAAAAAAAAAAAACTTATGAGCCTATCTTGAAGCAGCACCTTCTCAGGAGTATCATGTCCCCTTACAGTTAGCTTTGCAGACAATTCTGTCTCTCTCTCTCTCTCTCCTGCTGGTTGCTGACATCATTGTGCATCTTGACAAGCAAAAAATTGGGCATTGTAGTGAGATGATCCATCCTTTGTTACAAACAAGAAGAACTCTATATTTGCATACACTTTTTTGTAGACTGCCAGTCCTTGGTATGCATTTGGGATCTGTACTATAATGGGGGTGCTGTTCAAGGTCACTGAATCTACGGTTGTGACTAGATCTTGCAATTGGAGATAAGTGTTTGGAGACATTTGTCTATCATCCCACAATAGTGCAAGGAATTTTGTATGCTATCTTTAATTAGCATGGTTATGGTGATTTTTTACACAAATGTTAGCATTAATAGTCTCTATTGACAGCCTAGCTTTATACAGGGCTTTATGCCTTTAGGTGATCAGTTCATCTTCTACTAACTTAACTATTTGCAGTTAAAGACATTTTAAGCAAGAGTGCCAAGATTTTGCATGCCACTGTAGTTTTTAATAACACTTTGTTAAATAATTACATTAACTATGAGAGTCTGAGTACTTATCTTAAACTAATTGGTAGTGCAACATGGTGCTGGGACCACTGTAAAGAAGCTGTTTTTCTAGACTGCCTGAACCTGATATGTATTATGAAGGTAATTTTTGCGTTACTAGATAATAGACAAAGACCTGTAGCTCACATTATCTTGCTTTCTTCAATCATTATAAATAAAAACTCTTTTAACTAGATAGACAAATTTGTTTAACTAGATAGACAAATTTGTATTAAAGCAAGGATATAATTGTTTAACAGACCTGCTATTTTTTATATGTTGTATTTCTGCAAGCCTGGAATTATCTACATTGTATAAGAGGTAGAATATATTATGTAGAAGTGCAGGTTCAAGTTTGTAAAATTAGTATAATACTGTACATAGAAGTGATCTGATTTCTAGCTCTCAGACATAACAGAAAACAAACTAGCTAATGGGAAACAATAAATATTATTAAAACTGGTCAATCAAACATTTTATGTGCAAGCTGTTGTCTTCATGGTGAGCTGGAAACATCAGCTTACTGTGTTGACTGCAGATTTTCTTGTAGTGCCATCATACCTTTTTATGTCAAGTTTCTGACTTGTCTTTAAATTTATCGTGCACATTTTCGATCTCAAAAGTACACTCTTTAAACAAATGATTTAAACTATATTGTTGATCTGTTATGAGCAAGCAGGTCAACGTGTTCAAGAGAAACCTGTTGCTGTATTCACCTGCAATGAGTGTACTGAGCCACTGAGGGCTATTTCATATAGTGAAACATTGGAAATATCTTCTTAGATATACTAAGGTGTTGGCCACCTCATATCATGATCGAGTGGTGGGGATGAGGGCCAGAGGGACACCAAAGATGATGTGGTTGGAGGTGGTGTTGAGAGACCTGAGGGTAATGACTCTTATCCAAGGAATGCTGGGGGCTGTCAAGATTGAAGGAGAAAGTGCGGAAACTGGCCAACCTGGAAAATAGCTGTTAACCTGGTGATGATAATGATCCCTGACTCCTAAATCTTTTTTCACCTTTCGACTTTTTCTCATGTTTTGCAGAACATTTATATATGCTAGTCAATGATTAGTGTAGCTAAACCTTTTTTATTCATTTTATTTTCCACATTCTGCTAATAAGTACAATAATTTTTTTTTTTCTTTTAGTGAAACGCCTCACCGCCATTGTGTCTCTGATACATTGAAAAGTGATGATATTGACAAAGAAGCAGGTAAATATTTCCGTAAAAACATATTAATGCTGAGTACTTTTGCTGCAGCTATATTGGTTTGTGCTAATAAATAACAATGTATTCAGTCAGTTATGTTAAACCTACTGTCACTCTAGAGAAGTGACTAAATTACATAAGGCAATTAAACTTTTCCTGATGTAGTGCTGAGCTGTAAAAGAGTCTGTGTGACAGTCACTGGAACAAGCCTCAGTCCCAGCACTCTCTAATGGTACAACAAACACAAAACACCAAATAAACTTAATGTCCTGGGTCAAAAGTTCGATGAGGCTTTCCTCCATTTACACTGTCCAAAACACTTTCCTTGCTTGTCTTCAGTCACTTGTGCTCATTACTGTTTGTGGTAGTGTTGGATCAGTACTAAAATTTGGACTTTGGTGTCAATACCAGCTTTTGAACCTCAGTACCAGTACTGAAACAGAACTGAAACAAATAACAGATGACCCTGCAGGTAGTTCAACTCTACTGACATCTTGGAGGACAGACCAAAGCCATGTTCCAATTCAGCATCAAAGTAAGAGGACAAAAGGAGCCCAGAAAACAAGTGTACGCATTTCCAAGCAAGTAACAAAAATAATGATGCATGCCCATGTTTTCAATAGGACATAACTATTGAAAAGCCGAATATGTGATCCGGAGAGCAGGCTGTATTACTTAAACTTCATGTTTGCTCTAAAGATCTAATAAAAAGCTGAAGCTTTTTAAAAAGCTCTAAAGATACTAATAATGACATGAAGTGTATAATGTGTGAAGACTTTAGTCCAAATGTCAAATAAACACATGCGCTTTTATTCAACAATATAACCAAAGAAAAAAATTATTTGATTTTCATGTTGCTGTCAATTAGTTAAAAACCCAAGCTGAAATGTCAATTGACAGAAAGCTGATATGTATTCTTACATGTTGCAGAGGTAAGAACTGCTGCTTTATAACCCAAAGGTTCTGGGTTTGAGGCTGGGCACGCCGCATTTTGAGTAGTGAGCTGCTATTATTACAGTAATATAATAAAAACATACATTTGATTTGAGTCTGTAACACCTGGTGTAAATTTTGGCTACTTGTAAAAGTTTCCGCATGTTTTTTTATTATTCAGTTTTATTCTGTCAGTGACGTTCACAGCAGACTTGCCTCTCCCTCTCAGAGTTGATGGCATTTAATGGCAGGTAACCACAGTTGGTGCTGTGGTTGATGCCTGCTCAGAACTATTTGTTGTACTGGCAATATTTCCGTAAAAACATATTAAGATGTTCCATGACCACTATCAGACTACCATGCTGCATTTGCGCTTTGACAACAAGTTCATTGTACCACATGAACATCACTGACAGAATAAAACTGAATAATAATAAACAAGCGGATTAGCGCGAATATATTGCTTCTGCAAGCATACTTTTGATTCTTAGCGCAATCAGAGAAGTCGCAAAATCAACCAGACTGTTCAAGCAAATTCTAGAAAAAAAAAAAACCCTGTTCTAAATCCATTAAATATTTCTCTTGTTTACTTGCTAAGCGGATGTCAGATACGCCCCGAGGCTGGGGCATGAATGAGGAGGGCCCCACGCCTCAGCCCGCTGTGTAAATTGGTACCGCAAGCTAACTACGATACTTAGCGTGATGAGAGAGGTCGCAAGATCAACCAGAATGTTCAAACAAATTATAGAAAAAAGATCTAAATCCATTAAGTAGTTTTACCGTGAAAAGCAGACAGATATACAGACAGACGTTGGATTTTATATACAGTATATAGAGATTTGGACTAAAGTCTTCTCACATTATACACTTCACATCATTATTAGTATAACATGGAAAAAGTTTCTGCTTTAAGTATGTGTTCAGCATTTCTTGCCTCCCATTTCCTGCCATCCTACACTTACACAGGTCATTGTAGACCTGGAATACACATGAAATGTATGTATTCCAAATAACGATGTATTATTATCCCTATACAACTCCAGGCACCTCACTGCCAGATAAGACACTTGAGCTCTGAGAATTTTGTGATGGACTCCGTCGGTGAAGGGGATGGGATAGTAGGCTCCGTGCACTGATTGACACATTTGCAAAACAAAAGATTGTAATGGAGTGGTGCGAAGGAATTTAAGGTGGTCCAGGATTATGAGTTTTTTCATAGGCTTCAGGGATTCTAGTGTTAAAGAAATAGACGTCATCAATAAAAGTAAGACTACTTAGTGACACTTGCTTTATTGTATTTGTATAAGTTCCAAAAAAGAGGATAATTTTTTAAATTTTTGAGGACTTTCGTCAGTGGGTATATAGTATACATTGTAGTTCTAGTGGAGCTCAGATTGGCTAGTAATGTTTGCAAATATGAACCCACATATGTGACAAGCACATTGTTTTAATAATGCATGCGCTAACTTTTGCGTTTTTTTTTTCAGTTGAATCTCTACAGAAAATGGTTTGACTTTGGAATTGTATTGTTACAGCATAAGAGTTCACATTATAAATACTGAATGGATAAATATGTGTAGAAATTTTTTGTCATACAGAAAATTATGATGACTTTCAAGGGGATTGAATAATTTTGCACACCACAGTAGATACTGAATTGGGCCTGGCATTGAAAAGACAGACAGACTGACTGAAATTGTGCTACATCTGCGCATATACAGTCTTCATCAACAGTTGGCTTTCTTGGAACAGGCATCTTACAGAGGGGACTGGCTGACAAGTCAGGAATATTGAAGCCAAGCTTCAGCTCTTTGTGCTGTGCGGAAAGTCAGTAACCGATTGATGAGGTGCTGCAGGCAGTTTTTGTATGGTGTGGGTGTACAGGTTAACATCAAAAGGCAATTTGCAGCAGTGTCTGAATTTCCTAAATCAATTGACTGCACTCATAATACGATAAGGGCACCTAGTGAGAATAAAGCTTCTTTTGTTAACCGTATACAGTTACATTCCATTGATGCACAAATCATCTGTGTTGTCAAGATCAGACTAACAAATGTTCTGGCACAGTGGCCAGGGTCAATCCATAATTCATTTATTTTGAGCCAAGCTTGCTGATGGTTTCGTTACTTATAGCTAGACTGTTGATGTAAGGTATGTTACTGAACCCTCAGTGATTTTGTATGGAGTATACTATTCATTCTAACAACAACCATGTTCTTACATATGCCAGGAGATTGTATGTGCTCACTTAGATGCTGAAATCGTATGGCTTTCTCTTAACCCCCCCCCCCCCCACAGTTCAGAAAAGAGACACTACGATGCTGAGTATGGTCATACATGCTCAGTAGTGAAGTCAACATTGGTCTCCTCATATGCAGGTTGTGGTGTCTGGATGCATCAGCTGGGAGGTTGCTCTGCTAGCCAATAATGATCTGTAGCATCGCGTTTGCAGGCGCTGTACTGTATTAAATGGCACAGCACAGTTATCTTTCACACTCTGACCTCATTTATATTGAGCCAGATGACCCTATTGCCTACCCACTAACAAACAACTGTATATATTGTATTAACATAGTTATTTCACTCAAGGACACAATAAGTGTTTTACCTGATTTCTCTGCAGCTGTCTAATCTGCTATATCTGTACATTTTGACATAATGCCATATAAGAAGGCATTGACATCAGATTGCATAGATGTGCTTTTCCTTACTTACATTGCACTTATACTCTGCCAGTAATGAGTGTTCTGCTTTGCCTCTACCTCAAGGATGTTCCTTTTTTTCTCTTTCAGACATGGTGTGCATGGTAGAGCTCATGACATTCATGGCAGCAGTAACATTTTTCCATTGTACAAATAATTGCTAACACTGACACATAGGCCACTAAGTTTTTTGTGTGCTTCTACGTAAATTTAATTTCACAATCTTCAAAGTTTTTGCCTTTTACCTCTCTCGTCTGATCCACATTGTCACATCTTACAGGTAAATTTGTTCATTGTAAATACACGTGTTTGAATAGCATGGTCAATATATGGTGGTTTCAGGTTGGCAACCAGGTGGTGTTTGAGGCGTGTTTACTTAAAGAACACACAAGAAGACTGATTTATGAAAGGGGAATTTCTTACAGATGTGCACACACCAGGTTTTATAAATCAGTTTTTTTTTCTAAGCATTTTCCTACTTTTTTGTTGTTGATATACAGTCAAAGTAAAAAGGTGTGTGAACCCTTTGGAATTATCTGGTTTACTGCATGAATTGGTCATAAAAAGTGATCTGATCTTCATCTAAGTCACAGGTACTGATATACACAATGAGCTTAAGCCAGCGACACACAAAAAAATGTACTCTTTCATGTCTTTATTTTACAAACTCATTCAGCATTCACAGTGGTAGTGGAAAAAGTAAGTGGGATTTAATAACTGGTTGACCCTCCTTTGGCAGCAATGACCTCAACCAGGCGCTTCCTGTAACTGCAGATCAGACCTGCACATCGTGCGGGGGGAATTTGAGCCCATTCTTCCCTGCAGAACTGCCTTAACTCTTTCATATTCTTTGGTCGTCTTCTGTGTATGGCTCTCTTCAAGTTATTCCACAGCATCTCAATAGGATTGAGATCTGGGCTCTGACTGGGCCACTCCAAAAGTCAGAGTTTGTTCTTCTGATGCCATTGTGCTGTGGATTTGCTGTGATGTTTGGGGTCATTGTCCTGTTGCATCACCCAGCCTCTTCTGAGCTTAAGTTGACGGACAGACACCCTCACATTATCCTGGAGAATTTGTTGATAAACTTGTGAATTCATTTTCCCCTCAATAATGGCAAGCTGTCCAGCTGTTGCAGCAAAGCAGGCCCAAATCATGATGTTCCCTCCACCATACTTTTACTATAGGGATGATGTTGATATGCAGTGCCCTTTTTTTTACGCCAAATGAAGTTCTGCTTGTTCCTCCCAAATAGTTCAATTTTAGTTTCATCACTCCACAAAACATTTTCCCAGTACCGTTGTGGAGTGTCCAAGTGCTCTTTCGCAAACTACAGGCATTCAACAAAGTTCTTTTTTGATAGCAGTGGCTTCCTTCTTGGTGTCCTGCCATGGACTCCTTTCTTGTTCAATGTTTTGTGTATAGTTGACTCATGAACAGAGATGTTAGCCAGTTCTAGTGACTTCTTCAAGTCCTATGCTGTTACTCAAGGGTTCTTCTTTACTTCATTGCTGACTTTGCGTTGTGCTCTTGGGGTCATCTTGGCAGGGCGCCCACTTCTAGGCAGAGTAGCCATACCACCAAATTGTCTCCATTTATAGACAACTTGCCTAACAGTAGACTAATGAATATCTAAAATTTTTGAGATGACTTTGTGACCCTTTCCAGCCTTATGTAGATTAACAATTCTCAATCGTAGCTCTTCAGACAGCTCTTTTGTGCAAGGCATGATTCCCATCTGGATATGCTTCTTGTCAAAAGCTTGAACTTTATAGTGTGTTTTATCAATCAAAGTAATTTTAGGCCACATCTCTGAACTCGTTTCATTAAATGGACTCCAGGTGTGCTAAATTCTGACTGCAATGAGCTTTTTAAAAAGTAATTCGCTTAGGGTTCACTTACTTTTTCTAACCTTCAGTTTCACAGTTTGAATGATTTATTCAATATGGTCAAAAATTCTCTGAAAATCTGTGTATCTTTAGTTATAGGAGACTGTGTTTGTTCGTTGTTGTGACTGACATGAAGATATGACCATGTTTCATATGGGAATTAGACATAAATATAGATAATTCCTAGGGTTTTGCATACTTTTTACTTTGACTGTATATTTTTCTCTAAATTACATGTGAGCTTTTATAAATGCGATTCCAGGTGTCCAGATCATTCTTCACCTGAGCACTGAAATTTGTGCACTACAACAGGCAGAGTCAGTAGGCAGTGTTTTTTGCCACACCAATACGTACTATCTGTTAAATGGCTAAATATTTAAATATTTTTAGGTGCATACACATAGACCGGCAAGCTATTCTTCCTTATAAATTTTACTTGCATTATGATGATCTTTGTGTTCTTTGATACAATCCCCAACTCTATGACATCAGCCAGTCACTCTCAGTTCAACTGGGGTCTCCCCCATGGGTAATTTTCATAGTAGGAGAGAGACCTCCAGCTTTTTCCCTCACAGAGAAGCTGTATTGGCTTTTCACCCAGCTGGCATTATACCAAACCTTCACCTTTCAGGGTTGTGTAGGGTGAGCCCAAATGTCAGCATCATCTTTTCTTTTTTTGGGGCTCTGAACAGGCTATATGTGTGTGTCTAGGCCAGGAAACTTGTTTACCAGTATTCCACCTGCGGTTGAGGAATTTTATTTTTGGATTGTTCTTTATTAAATCCCTCCTATATGACCAGAATGCCACGGGTGATACTATCAAGAGCACATATCTGCAGAGAACATACTGTAGCTTTAAAGATCATTAAGTCTCACAAGCCCTCGCAACTGGCTAAGGTCATAGTCCCAGGAAGACCAGAATTCTTATGACTTGGAAAATAATTCTGTTTCTTTGCTTACTATTTACCACACATCTTTCTATGAAAGTCATATTCATCATACAGAAACAATACTGACAAGTGGAGTGTTGTTAATAATATTGGCACCAACAAGTAAATTCAATAATAATGCCTCTAGTGCAGGAAAAACGCCCATTCCTAGACTACTTTGCCTCTTCATTGCTTCTGATGGAAAGTGCTAGTAAGTATGTTGCATCTACCACATTGTTTTATAACCACAATGCAAGTGTGACTTTCCAGTAACGACAAGATTTGTTTGTCAGAAGTAGCATCAAATGTGATGAATGGTCGCACACCATCTATTAACCTGATTGTGACCTGCAATGCATCTTGTGTTTTCATATGCCATGAAAGCAAGTCATTTTCTTTGCAGTATACTATACAAAGTTCAGAGATGATTTTCATAAGCTACATCTCCAAGTACTGTTGATATACCTAACTTCATCAGATAATAGAGTGGGATACATTATATATGTATGTGTATATAGGTATGTATGTGTGTATATATATATATATGTGTGTGTGTGTGTGTGTGTGTGTGTGTGTGTGTGTGTGTGTGTGAGAATTATTTTATGCCCTGCTCTTTCCACTATTCTGTGCTAAAACTTTACAGCATTCGTATCAGCAACCCAAAGTCATCTGCTTTTGTTTCTCTTCAGCAAAAGTTGACAATAACTTTAATGTATGTTTCTTTTTTGTTGTTTTAATAGGTTCATATGTGTCAATTGTCTTGAGTTGCCATTGCCAATAATATGTGGACAGCTTTCATCATGACATATTGCATATCACTGTGTATATCCTTGTTCACTGTTGTGTTGCTGCACTCTGCAAAAAACATGCTTAAAACAATAATTTATGCAACAAATCTTATAAAAAATTAAAAGTGAGCTGAATTATACTAATCCTTCATCTTATGCTTTGACTGCCTCCTCTACCCTGTAGCACTTGAATTATATTAACAAGTATTAGCTTGGATCCCATGGAAGTACTTCAGCAGTGCTGAGCCTTGATATTAATCTCCTTGAATACAAGAGGTCACTACAACATAGTAGTAATGATTGTAAAAAGTGGAACTGGTTTTGCCATAGGGGAATTTATTTCAAAATGAATTTCATTGGCTGCTGAATGTACTGTATTTATTGTGATATAAGTAACATATTCTAAAAATTTGTCACATGAAAGATCTGTTACAGGCTGTGAGAGTACCTTAATTTAAAGTTGGACCGTATAAGTGAGAGCTGCAGCAATTTGATCATTTTTCAGTTTAACTTGTATACAATTTATTTAGCTTGTCTGAGTGTTCTAGTTTCTCTTAGAGTGCCTCTTGCAACTTAAATTACTGCACTAGAACCAATACAACGGTTACATTAGAATGCTGTTGCACTTTATCAAGTACTGAAAAAGCGCACTACAGTATGACATAATAGCCAAGAAGATCAGTTTCTGTATGTCTCATTCCTCTATATACCTGGATATTGAACATTATAAATAAATAAATAAATAAATGTCCATCAGTCATACAGTTACAATTGATACAGAACATAATAGCACTTGCTTTAGGGAAAAGCGTATTGTGACGCAAATGTAAAGCTCCATCAAAACACATTAACACTGGTTTTCTGAAAATGTATCCTAGAATGCAAAAAAAAAAAAGTATGGATGTATCAAGTGCAAGGTATTAAAACCACCAAATGACTGCAGTTGTTTCAATGACCACAATTGTATCTCTAGATTATTGCATGCCTATACAAAATACCACTCAGACAAGTAATGCCATATTTTCTCATGGAACACATTTCACCACAGCCTTGCATACCTTAAATAGACAAAACATAAAGGAATGTCTTGGTATACACTGGGGAAAAGGTAACTGTATATGTTAAACTAAAGATGGAGCACATAAGTTTATCTACAACACTGCAAGCAAGCATTCATGCTGAATTACCAGTATGCAGTTAAGTGTGGTATTATGAGGGCAGCTTAATCCCAATGCAACATGTAATGAAAGTAAACTACATTTGTTTTGTAACCAGTTAATATGTCCTGTCTCTTTCAGATATGTAACCATTTTAGAGCATTTTAAGGTCAACTCACCATTCCCTAAAATATAAATAAATAGATAAGTGGGAGGATACAAAGCACCTCTGTGCTAAATAGAGATTCACCCTTATCACCTCACCACCTTAGTCATAAAAAAAAACGCATACAAACTTCTACCAGTGATTAATGCCACATAACATCTTGGATAGAAAGAGTTTTCTTTACTGATGCTATATGCTTAAGTACCCATGTAGTCTTGATGGTTTTAATTAATAAAATTTGGTATGGTTTTCCATTTGACATTTAGGAATCTGTTCTCTAATTTTACTTTATCCAGCACTCACTTATGGAATATTGGAGCCTTTTGAACAGCATTAATTGCAAAGTATCATCTAGCCCTAAATGGACATACACATCAACTGTTAATTCTAGTGGCTTTAAATTAACTGAGTTCATATTTTTATATTGAAAAGAAAAATGGGTTTTTGTGCATTAACCCCATGCAACATTTTTCTTGTAGTGTGAAAATCTTTATTATTAATGTATGTCCCTCATAGCAGGAAAAGTATCACAGTATATCAGGCTAACTTTATTTCATATAGCCCCTTTCACAACACACACCTTTATCTTTTTCATGTTGATAACTGAATAATGGAATGTGGCCTCTGTGCCACCTCGTATTTATACCCTGGTGACAGAGGAAGTCATGATAAAAATAAATATTATACAGTCTTCCTCCATTCTCTGATCAACTTAAAAAGTAACATCTCTTTATTAAAAACACTTTCCCTCATGTCCGCGTTATTCAGCCATGACCACTCCCCTTCACACCGCTTGCTCAATCATTACTCCTACTACACACATCCGCTGTCTGTACCACCCCGTGACACTCTCAGTGCTAACTTGCCCTTCAACACAGTCAGTTATAATGACAAGGCAGAAAAGCAAATTATCTATTGAAGAACATTTAATTTTAATTGTGATAGAAAAAGAGCAGCAAGAGCTAATAATGAATGTCCAAAAAAAAAGAAAATGAACATAAAGGAGCTGCATATAATAAAAATAAAGAACAAAAAGAATCTTTCAATAAACAAAAAAGTGAAACATGTCTCGAACAATATGCGAATAGAAATGCAAAAAAAGCAGTGTTTATAGAATGTAAGTTAGAGGTTAAAGTAATTCATAATATTGTTTTTGATGAGTCATTAATGTAATTAAATTTGTATTTACTTTTTATTACTTTTTTACTTTTTCCTGTTTTATTATTCATTGGTATTTAAAATAGTTACAGTGAAATACTCACGTAACTAATTTTCTATCTATAATGACTAAAGACCAAACTGTCTCCCTCCTGTGCTCTGCTTATGGTGAGCGAAGTAAGCGGGGGGCAGAGCCCCCAATACAGATAAAAATAAATAAACACTCCAATTACACTTTATTGCTAAGAAGTTCTAGTGGTGCAAATAATTGTGGCACATGTGGTTTTGTTAAAAATAATTACTTCTTAATGAGGGGTTATTTTTTCTCAATTACTTCAATTAAAAGATGGATGTCTCATTTTTTTCAGTGCAAGATTAAGGTAATTGACAGTTTTTTTTCGGTTTTTTTTTGTTTGTTTTTTTTTTTAACCACTTTTATTACTCCGGTTTCCTAAAAGTGCCAACAATTGTGGAGGGGACTGTATATAAAATTTATAGAAAAAAAGTGTGCCAAATATTCCCCTGTTTGAAAAGTGAGCACATTACAGGAAATTATGAAATCTTTTATTTGTCAGCTAACAGGGTCCCTAAATAAGCATACTAAGGTATTTTATAAATGTTTTATAATCTTGTGGTGTTCTGCTTGTGCTTATTAAAATGAAACAGGAGTTATGTCAGTACACTGCTGCCTTCTGTCTTGCTAAAATCACATTGCTATGTTGACTTGTCCCTTAGTTATCATGTTGATTTCTATAGTACCATCTATATTATCATAGTAAAATGCTGATCATCACAAAGCAGATTTAAATTTGCATTATCGGCCATTCTGCCTGAAGAAACTTGTCTGTGAACTGGGGTGGTAGTTGCTGTTTAAAATGATGTTGCTTAAGTATGCATAAGCTTGTAGCTGTAAAAGGTGATGGAACAGTTACTATAGCAAGCAGTAACCTAAAACAAGGTCATTAAGTCTGGGATATAGGCAAGTCTCAATATTTCATGCTTATCCACACAATAGTAGGTAATAAAGGTTAGACTATATTTTCAGCTTCTCACTTTACAGTATGTTTAGCTATGTGCCAGACGAAATTTGCTGAAAAATTAATATTTTCAGCCATGTTAACCAAATCAGAAGTTGGGCTGAAACAAGAAGCAAACTTTCAGTTGGTCTCTAATTGTTGCTAATAACAGTGATTTCTCATTTGTTTTAATATAACTAATTAAAATATTTTTTTTTCAGCCAATACAAAGAATGAAAATATTGTGAAAGAAAAGAAGAATATTAAAAATGAGAGTTATATATCAAGAAGACGGAAAAATCCTGTACCTCTAAAAATCCAGAAGTCAGAAGTGGCTCATTCTGTTGACACTGACTCAGAAAGTACTTCATCTTCGATTGCAAAACACAATGAAAGGAAGGTCAAGCCAAATAAAAAAACAATTAAGAAATGCACTAAACAGTCCATTTTAAAGAAGCAAACTCTGCACAAAATGTCTGAAGCTTATTGTCTGAGTAAGGATGATAATCAGGTTCTGAATATGGACATGGAAGATAACAGAAACAGTAAAACATCCGCTGATGGACCTTCTAAAAAACGGCCCAAGTCTCAGATTAACTCAAAAAAAAATGTAGTCAGCGTTCCAAATTTTAGAACATCTCTGGCATCATTTAAGAATGTATTTGACAGCTGTTCAAGCCCTCCTTTAGAGACCAGAAGTAATCCACCATTGTCCTCATCACTCAACAGAATTTGTGCAGTGCCTGGAACGGCCTTGGATTTTCAGAATGACCATTTGTTATCTGAATCTTGCGATGCAGAAATGAGTAATGATTTGTATAGCCAACATGTACATGATGCTCATGAACAAGCATCAGATCAAGAAAATATGGGAACACGTGTGAAGATTATGAAAGCAAAACCTGGCACCCATCTTCATTTATTGTTGAAAGAGTAAGTCTAATTCCTTATCGATGGCTTTTTAAATTAGAAATGTATGATGTCTGATAATTAAATTTTATTCTGTGATTAGGATCATTTCAGAATTACAACAGTAAATTTATGATAGTTGTTTTTGTTGGTAGTTTTTGTTTTTATCTTGCGTTGCATGTCACTCACCTAATCTATATATTGGTTTATGAAGTTTTCATCATCCAGAGCAATCGAGCATCACTTATACAGTGCATACTGTATGTATTCTTTAAAAACCTTTAAAATACTACAAAGAATATGCCAAAAAAGCTAATTTAAATACATTGTGTGATTGCCTGTTGTTCTCATGTAGCTGACTTTGAAGACAACATAGAGCTACTAGAGATGATGCTCTGTAAATTAGATAACATGCAGTGATGACTCTTGTGAGAAAATTGGCAAAGCTAAAGACTGAACTTTAGTTTAGTTAAAACTATATTGAAATTCAACATAGTTGGTAAAAATTAATCTTGGTGTTTAAAATTGTAAAAGAGAAACAAAAACAGCACAGTGTGCAATACAGTATATCACCACAACATTATAAGCAATAGCATTAAATTATAATATAGTATACTATGTAATGAATATATAATACAGAAAATAAGAACAGCATCTTTGAGGATTGCACACATTTTTATAATTAAGGTATGTTTTATGACATTGAGTAATAGGGGGCTAAATTTCTAGGGAGAACAAACAAGACTTATGATTGATATGAATGACTGCTCCTGTAAACTACTAACGTGATGAGAGCTGTTCTGAGTGATCTGTAACATTTTCCTAAGGTAATTAAATTGTGTCCTGAGGATAAATATAGATCATGTATAAAATGCGCTTTCTTATTTACATTCCTTTGTACTGTATCTCTGAGCAACCATTTGTATAGTCTTATTTACATTCCTTTGTACTGTATCTCTGAGCAACCATTTGTATAGTAGATTGTATAAAGTAAGCAGATCACTCTCAAGCCATACTGACATTTTTTTTAATTGGTGCAGACAGTGTTTTTTGTTTTTTTGTGTGTTTTTTTTTAAAAATGAATCTGCTTTTTATGCCAGATTACCTTGGAAGTCTCAAATGATTTAGAGCAAAATTAGAGCAAACATTGGCCATAAGTACAAATGGCCTCAACTCAGTTGGTCGTAAATCGGCGTATGACTGTTGTAGATGCTTCATAAAATAAATGGACAGCAATAATACTTAGTACTGTATTTAAAAATATTTTAATAGGGAGTAGTCAGTTTGTTTTGTTTTATGTGGCTTTTTGACACAGTAAATTAAATAAGTGGAACATCTGACTATAGCCTTAGTATGTTGGAAGTACATCTCATTTGCAATTAAATCTTAAATTGCTTGCAAAATAATTTCAAGATACCCTTACATTAGGATAACAAATATTAATATTAAGCCAAAGTAAATTATGTGTGAGACTACTGTATGTTCAGCCTTTAAGATTGCCTGGCTGTGATCTGGATGATATTTTAAATGGTCACCTAGGTGGTTTTATTGCCATTTTGTGGAATAGCAAACTAAGAATTATAGTGATGTTCTGATAAATTGATTGTCTGGCAATCTAATTTGGCAGATTTTTCACTACAAAAGACTTGGATCAGGGATTGGTAAATTGGCTGAAAACAAAAAGCTATTCTTTTCAGCATCTGCTTTTCTAAGCTTTACAGTAATTTTCTTGAAGTACTCCTTCACACAAGGTTTTACGGTAGCTGAGCTACAAACGTTTATAAACAGAGAGCAGTAAAGCTGATGTTACTAGAATTAGACAAACAGTGAGAAAGCTACTTTAATGAATTCAGACCTTTTTATTTTGTCCTTTAATTAAAAAGAAACACCGCTTGTCTGAGTGTGGTCGGTGAGCAAGCTTGCATTCAGGTGTACACTTAATGACTGTTATTTCTTTTTTATTGATTTATTTATTAGTTTTTTTCGATTTAGTTGACTAATCTAATGACTACCTTGTCAATCAATGTAATAAAAAGTTTGATTACTCCATTAGAAATCCTAACAAATATCAATCTGTATTACTAACCGAGAATAAACCGGATATGGACGCAGGGACACGGCGATGGGACCATGAGACGTACTGCGCAGGCGCGCGTCTCATAAACCGCAAGCGAAGTCGTACCCACCGCGAACGAAGGAGTCACGGCCCAAGAACGAAAGAGCTCAACTAACGTGAATGAGAAATGAAGCAACAACACACCCATAGCTACCACTAACGACACAACCACACAAAAAAGAGGATTCTGCGCTGCACCCCAGAGTCAAATGTGAGAGGCTACGGAGGCCCCACAGGTACCACAAAGAAGGCCCCACAGGTCCACAAAGATAGTACGAAAGGCGCAGGCATCACCGCCATATTGTGAGTGGCACTACTGCGGAGTGAAGTTAGGAATAATGTGCTGCTTGGGATTGTACAAACCGCTGAACGCTTTACACCAAATTCAAACACAATACAGCTCAACGATACAAACACGAGCCCAACTGGATAAGATCAATGAACGCAGGCTCCTACAACGCGCGTCTGAAACTGCGGAAGCAAAGCAGGCACGGGTTCAAAACGAAAGACCACAACTGACGGAGATAAATAATCTCTCCCAAATCTATTTCGGGTTACCCAAGACCAGGGGTTGGCGAGTGAAGCGAACAGGGGGCGGAGCCCCATAGTAAGCAACTATTAAACATTTGTATCATTAGAATGTCAACACTTTATTATGTATTAAGGTGAAAAATGTATGCAAATTCTTCATCTTTCCAAATAAAATAATTCAAGTTCAGGAATAAAGGTTTGATAATAAAAGTAGTGCAGTTTGAATCAGATCACTTCAACATAGCTCAAAATCAATTCAGATAGCATTTCATATTATGTAACAAAAACTAGGGCAATCTAAATCAGATAACACAGAGTCTCCTTTCCCTTTCTCCATCAGTCTGTCCCAGTATGTGACACCTAAATCTGTCCTGAACCATGGAGACAGCAGGGGTTAAGTTGGGCATTACAGTGATAGAATGTAAGCATGTTTACATGTTCAGTAAGTCAGACTTGCTCTTTTCCTTGCCACAATATTCTCCGTTGCTAAAACGTCTCCTTCCCGGTGCCCACATTACTGGGACAGACAAGTATGACTTTGCTAGAAGAGCTAAGGTGGGACACGTTGCTTGAAATTTCTGTACACCATTTGAGTTAGCTCTTTTCCTTTAGATTGGAATGGAACTGAATGCTCTTCCAAATACAGCACATCCTCATTCTTCACAATTTTTCTGTCAGCAGCATTTAATTGGCCACTGTATTCCTCATTGCTGTGGAAATTTCAGTCTGAGCGAAGTAAAGTCTGTTACAGGGACACTGGATTCCCCTTTGAATCTTGTGACTGTGCACAGATTGAATCATTCTGTTTCATCACTGTAAGCATGTTTACATGTTCAGTAAGTCAGACTTGCTCTTTTCCTTGCCACAATATTCTCCATTGCTAAAACGTCTCCTTCCCGGTGCCCACATTACTGGGACAGACAAGTATGACTTTGCTAGAAGAGCTAAGGTGGGACACGTTGCTTGGAATTTCTGTACACCATTTGAGCTAGCTCTTTTCCTTTAGATTGGAATGAAACTGAATGCTCTTCCAAATACAGCACATCCTCATTCTTCACAATTTTTCTGTCAGCAGCATTTAGTTGGCCACTGTATTCCTCATTGCTGTGGAAATTTCAGTCTGAGCTAAGTAAAGTCTGTTACAGGGACACTGGATTCCCCTTTGAATCTTGTGACTGTGCACAGATTGAATCATTCTGTTTCACACTTGTCTGCAGAAGAGGGTCATTGCTGTTTTCGCTTTTGCATGAAAGGCTGGAGCTTGTACTTATAGGACATACTCTGGTGACAAGATTTCCAGAATTGCTGGTCAAGGGCAGCATCAGTAAAGCAAACTTTTTTACCATCATTCCTGAATGTGGTTTCCTCTCCCACCTTGATGCCATTTACTTCGCTGCAGTTGTCTGGAAAGATTTAACATTAATCAACTTAAAGAGTTTTGCTTTTGTATGGACTTTCAGAGATCCTTTATTAGTCGAGGTAGATCAGAACCCAGGATATAAGACTCCCCACTGATGAATATGGTGGCTTGATCAAAGGGCTTTAAAAACTATTTAAATAGTTCCAGTAGACTTCACTCATCACTTGTCAAATCCAAGTAATATTTCCCTTGCTGTATGACCTCTGGATTTGACAGGGTTGCGGTCAAAGGCCATCTCTGCTCCAAGAGGTGACTTATCATATAGTAAGAACTGTTTCACCTAAACGTGGCATCTTGTATCAGTTTATGTTCAGGTATTCCCCAGTGCAGCTCTTTTGCATTCAGCATGCCGCTGGCCAGCTCACTCTTCTTAAAATGTTCTACAAAGCGTCTTGCAGCCCCTGCTGTCTTTCTGACCTGATAATCCTTCAAAGAATAGTTGACTACTACTTGAAGTGTATTGTCAGCACAATGCTAAGAATCAGCTTCATACTTCTCTTCTAAGATCCTCAGAGATCCTACAACATAAATTGAATGATCATTTACAATAGCTAATACATTTTTGAGAGAGAAACCAAACTTCTCTGATGTCTTCTCCACCCAAACAGCAATATTTTCTGCTGTTTGTCAATCCTCAAGCGGCATTGTGGTAGGGCTATATGTCACCTTCCTGTCCTCATTAATGAAGTGGTAGGTAACTTATGAGTATGTCTCTGTGGCCATGTTTGTTTGGGCACTTATGGCGCATGTGTTTTTTTATTTTTTATTTGATTTCACATTTTTGAGAGCTGCCTTCACACTCATTTGTATCCTGATACATATTTTTCCCCATCAGATTTTTAAAGTAGTGCTTGTAGTGTAGTGTAATGTATATACTGATTAAAATGTGTTGATCATCTGACAGAAACCCTCACCCTCCCCAGGAACAAAGATTCTTATGTCCTTAATGATCATCTGAAAGATGCAGTTGGAGAGCTCAGTAGCTATCTGTGGTTTGCAAATAGAATTTCTTTTTTGGAAATACTCAACTGTTTTGATTTGCATTGTCCTTAAAAAGAAACCTGTAAGAGTATTAGTGGTATATTTTACAACTTGTGTCACTTAATTCATAGGGAGTGTATATATGTTGTGAGGGATTGCCGGCCATATATTCCGGCCAACACCTCCAAGCCGCCAGATGGAGCCCTCCTTGCAGCATGGAGGTGCCCCGAATGCCAGCAGGGAATCATGCACCTTGGAGTTTTTCTTCACAGCCCTGCTGGATACCATGGGGGCCACCAGGAGTTGCTGCAGGGAGGCCCAGGGATTTATGCTTTCCGTATAGCCCGGAAGCATTTCCAAGTCACGGGAACGGAAGAAATTATATACTTCCGGGCTGAAGAAAAGGAGAAGTTTTTACCTGACCCAGAAGTGATAGAAAGTCACATAGACTGAGGGACAGAACTACTTCCGGGTCAAGGTCTATAAAAGGATTGTGGGAAATCCCAGACGTTGAGCTGAGCTGGGTGGAAGGGTGGCAACGCGTCTGGGAGTGGAGGATTAATTATTGATTGTATTATTGTGTATTATATGAGTATAGTGGAGTGTAGAGTGCTTGGTGCACATTATTATTATAAAATAAAGTCACATTGGACTTTTATCTGGTGTCTGGCGTCTCGAACAAGGGTTCAAGGGAACGATAGTGCCCTCTATCTGTTACAGTGGCATAGTCGGCAGGATTCTCTAGCGTCTTTTTCAGAGGACCTGTACATAAATTTTCTGGGAACAGAAAACCCCCAAAAAGACAGCGTCAGGACGCTCAAGAAAACCACCATACTCAGTAGGCAGCGCTGCCTAATAGAAAGCCTCCGTAAACATCGGTACGTGATGGGGAAGAAGACTGGGGATCGCCCAAAGGAACAGACCCTAGATGACGCCGAGCAGTTATGGACATACCTGATGGGAATTGAAGAAGACCGAGCAATGATTGATGCCGAGAAGACCCGAGCATTACGGCAGCGGGATGGCTGTCGGGCTTCAGACGTACAAGACAATCTCTATAAAATAAGAGGACACAATCAGAGTCCGGAGGTATGTGCCACAAAAACGTTCGATTCACCGGGACATTATTTTAATTACTTTTCAGAGGCCTGTCTTCTCGTTTCTGACGATGAGTCAGAGATATACTTCCCACCTAGGCAAGATGGCAGCGATGATGAGGAATCTAGCCCATCTAGGAGTCGAAAACTGGGGATCCTATTCAACGAGAATAGTCACGTGGACTATCCCGGAGCAGGCTGGGAACACCTAAAGGACTACAGCCGATCATATGACCATGAGGGTCACCTCCCATTCGCCGAAACTGGGTATGTTATCTCCCCAGACGACGGATTATGGGAAGGAGAAGGTCAACAACAGTCCATAGGTGAGGTTGTCGTTTCCCCAACGGAATTGAGCTCCCAAAAGGGGAAGGGTGAGGCAAGCAAAGCAGCGCTAGCCTTAAATAAAGGTAATGAGGGACAGGATATGACTGAACGGTCCACCGCTAAATTAGAAAAGGCAGATCGCAGTCAGCCAGTGGTGCCACCCCGGCCCTCTAAAATGCAAGACTCCAATTCCCAAGAACCTGTGCGCAACACAGCCGAGCATGTGTCAGGAGCGGACGTGCTCATTGGCTCCCGGCCAGTAGGTAAGACGAACAAGGAAGTAAGCTTGCCTCCGGCCGAAGTAAATAACATTTTGGACTTGCAGGAACTCATGAAGTTGCTCGAGCCCGTATACAGTTTCTTCCAGGTATTGGCTGATGTGAAGAAACAGGTGGAGGAGCTGGAAGCAACGGCCGAAGCACCGCTAAAAAGGATAGAGGATTACCTACGGCGATTTGGTCAGGAGTCTCCTGTCATGATTGATGCAGTGGTACAGGTAAATGTGACCGGTACCGTACAGCATACAGGGACGCAGTGTGATCCGGGCCCGTATTTAATAAGTAGCAGGTGCCAAATCACTGCGTGCCCTACAAGAGAGTGTGGAACGTTGACCGAGTGGTCGGGGGAAGGGCCGATCGAGCTTGAAGCAGCTGGATGGTGCCGCCTCTCGTAGCGATTCAATCTTGAAGACCCTGACCCATTATTATAAATAAATCGAGAGGGGTGCAAACAGTAAAGGGGCTCTCTTTTATTAATAGAGAGACTCAGACTGTGGGAAAGCCCAAGAGTAAGCAGGAGATCCCAAAAATAAAACACGGGTCTCCTGACAAATTAGTAAAGAGACCTGAGAGCACAGAGGCGGCCATAGAACCTCCCTCAGCGGGGAAAAGGGCAGAGACAGAGTTCCTGAGGTGTTTCCAGTCTCGCGGAGGAAGACAACCGGGAGGACAGCGAATCTGCTATAACTGTCGTCGGCCGGGCCACGTATGGCGAAGTTGTCCTCGGAGGACAGGGGATCAGAGGGATACCCGTTACAACGTTCCCCCTGGGTTCTCCAGGGAAGCTAGACAATGTAGCCAAGGCCCGTCTTACAGATCCTCCTAGAGAAAGACATCCCTCGCGGGGCTGGACGCTCTGCCCCACTGTGCTTCGCTGAGGGGAGGGATATGTGAGGGATTGCCGGCCATATATTCCAGCCAACACCTCCAAGCCGCCAGATGGAGCCCTCCTTGCAGCATGGAGGTGCCTCGAATGCCAGCAGGGAATCGTGGACCTTGGAGTTTTTCTTCACAGCCCTGCTGGATACCATGGGGGCCGTCAGGAGTCGCTGCAGGGAGGCACAGGGATTTATGCTTTCTGTATAGCCAGGAGCATTTCCAAGTCACGGGAATGGAAGAAATGATATACTTCCGGACCGAAGAAAAGGAGAAATTTTTACCTGACCCAGAAGTGATAGAAAGTCACATGGACTGAGGGACAGAACCACTTCCGGGTCAAGGACTATAAAAGGATTGTGGGAAATCCCAGACATTGAGCTGAGCTGGATGGAAGGGTGGCAACGCGTCTGGGAGTGGAGGATTAATTATTGATTGTATTATTGTGTATTATATGAGTATAGTGGATGTAAAGTGCTTGGTGCACATCTATCTTACTAAACCACAGTTAATATGTGCACGGCGGATGCACCGAGGCACATGCGCACTGTGGCCTTGGCGCCTGCCCCAGAGTCAAACGCAGCGGCTTTCCAAAACGCGGCGGCTTCCCAGAGTCAGTAGGTGGCGCCCGAACAACACAACCTCTGAGCGCCCAAACAATACAACCTGTACAGCAGGGGTGGGCAAAGTCATTCCTGGAGGGCCGCAGTGGCTGCAGGTTTTTGTTCCAACCCAATTGCTTAATAAGAAGCACTTATTGCTCTAGAAACACTTCTGCTTCATTGTAGTTATCTCCCTCGTTAAGATTTTGAACCCTTATTGCTTATTTAAGTCTTATACAGCTGCATTCTCGGTTTTTAATTGTTCCTTATTAGCAATAAGATGCAAATAACAAAAGAAACCAGCAGTTATCCATTTTGCTTGTTACCCTTTACACCTGTGTGTATTTATCATGCACTGTTTGGTTTAATTAAATATTTGGAAGGAAAGAGAAAAGAAAAAGGTGAAGGATTGAGAATTACCCATCCGTTTTACACTTCAAAGTATTTGGATGATATCCTTAGAATGGAAAAAAAAATCTAGGATATGAGAATGACTTGACATAGCACAGTTAAAGCACTAACAAGCCATGAAATGTAATTATTGGCAAGGATTGTTTTCTAATTAAGCAAATGGGTTGGAACAAAAACCCGCGGCCACTGCGGCCCTCCAGGAATGACTTTGCCCACCCCTGCTGTACAGTCAAACGCAGCGGCTTCCCAAAACGCGGCGTCTTCCCAGAGTCAGTAGGTGGCGCCCAAATAACACAACGTAATGCGCCGTGGCGCCCGCCCCAGAGTCAAACGCAGCGACTTCCCAAAACGCGGCGGCTTCCCAGAGTCAGTAGGTGGCGCCCAAATAACACAATGTAATGCGCCGTGGTGCCTGCCCCAGAGTCAAACGCAGCGGCTTCCCAGAGTCAGTAGGTGGCGCCCAAACAACACAGCCTGTGAGCTACACTTGCTCTAATCCACTGTGCCCATAATATAGATTACATAACGGTCACAGACTCTAACCCAGCGGCTTCCCAGAGTCAGTGGCTGGCACACGAACACCACAACCTGTACATATCTATCTATCTATCTGTCTATCTATCTATTAAACTTGCTGTGCTCCACTCTGCCAGCAGTCGGTGTCAGCAAAGTCAACGGAATCACGTCTCCACAAAACGAAACCGCTTTAGTACAGATATGCTTATGTAATTAAATGCCATTTCCCCAGACGCACCCACCCTCCATGATATGTCATCCATCCAGATATCGGACAGAACAGAAACTGATTGCCATTCTTGGATTTCCGATCAGCTAGCGAATCGCGGGTTTACTTGTTATTATTATAAAATGAAGTCATATTGGACTTTTATCTGGTGTCTGGCGTCTCGAACAAGGGTTCAAGGGAGCGATGGCGCCCTCTATCTGTTACAGTGTATATATTGATAATAGCTAATTAGTATCAAGAAAAGGATAGCCTGTTATAAACTTCACAATAATTGCTGACTGACAATATGTTACCCTGCTTATTATATGGCCTCTTAATAAATAAATTAACACTTTTCACACCATACATTACGTTTCCTCCAGAAAAAAAAAAAAAATTTCTTAACTACTGCCTTGTTGCCGGTAACTGACTGTAGAACGCAGTATTTCACCCATCAGACCTGACAAAAGTAATTGAAATTAAAGGCATTTTCTTGGTGGCGTTTTCATAGGAAATTCTGTGACATTTCCATCATAGATACTTCTTCATAGCTGTTCTGCTGTTATGATATGCCAGTTTACATTTACAAAGCATGCAGAACACTATTATTTGGCTTTTGCTTAACGTTTTCTCATACTTCAGAAGTCTGAGGTCTTTTTCACAGAAGACCCACAGATGAACTAGGCGGTGCCATTTAGAAAATGGTGGAAATGTGGTACGTTATGCATGCCACACAAAAACCCTGCTGCATTTACATACTCTACTAGATCAATTACGTTGACATGCTATAACAGCGCATCTTGTGTTAAGTATAGCAGCTCACAATTTCAATAAGAAAAAGAAGAGCGAATTTGAATTTGGAAACTGCTCCTTAGTAAACAATAGGCTTTTTGGCTTAACAAAATTTGTTTGTGTAAGTTTTGGTAAGGAACAAATATTGCATAATTAAAATGATAATCTATATTTATAATTTCACCTTAAGAATCAGGAATGTCCAGCTGGTAAACTGAAAATAT
>NC_041398.2:186042730-186047730 GCF_900747795.2 Erpetoichthys calabaricus
GTAAAACGACATTACCTCCTATTTTTTTTTTTTTTTTACAATCTCTGAGATCTTGCTTTTTTCGGTTCAAGCTTCATAAGCTCTTTTATGTTCTATGGTGTACTTATCCCAAAACCATCATCTTTGAATGTTGCAAGACTTTCGCCTTGTATGTAGATCGGGGTAATTACATTCATTGCATTCCTAGTCTGAATCACAATCTGATTGTATGGGTGGTTACCTGGCATTGTAAGGTTGCCACCCGTCCTTTAAAATACGGAATCGTCCCGTATTTGAGAATGAAATTGCGCGTCCCGTTTTGAATCAATACGGGACGGGATTTGTCCCGTATTTTTTTTATCATTTTTTTTAAAGCAGCGTCTCATGCAAATCATCCCACACGCATTTTATGAAGATGCCTCCTTTCCTACTTTTGATTGGGTAATACTTGATGTCATCGTTAGTTTGATTGGTCTTTTTTAACTGTCCAGTGAGGAGGGCGGGTCTTTTAAGTAGAGTCTGCAAAGTGTTGGCACTGGGATGTGGCACCCGCTGCAGTATGCGTCCCTTATTTTTTTGTATTAAAAGTGGTAACCCTAACTGGCAGGTAACACTTATGTTTGGTCATGAAGTTGTCTAAAATCCACCACGAGCCCTCTTTTAATTGCGAGAAGCAGATATATATAGCCAAATTCTCACGCTTCGTTGCGGCGAAGTACTGCTTTTAATTTTTTAAGAAGAAAAGAATACCTTTTTAAACGGATCGAAAATATACCAATAACAATTTGTTAAGGATCTGTTTTTTTGTGAACCTCGCCTTTCACAGCTGTCGCGCTACGGCGTGTGTTTCGTTTATTTGACAGTATGTAGATCATGGTAATTACATTCATGGCATTCGTTTTCTGAATCACAATCTGACTGTATGGGTGGTTACCTGCCAGGTTACGCTTGTGGTTGGTCAGGAAGTCGCCTTACATCTGCCACGTGCCCTCTTTCTGTTCCAGAAGCTGATCATAGAATGGTTTTAATAGTTTACTTTCAAATAATGCAAAGTGTATGCGACACTGTTTCTCCCTAATTCTGGGCTCATCAGGCATACACACTCACTGCATCCCCTCTCGGGAATCGAATCTGTATCGTCAGCGCCATAGTTGAAGCCCCTAACGTTGCGGTCAGCAAGTCGGCTAACATCCGCCATGTGCCGTCTTTCAGTTGCGAGAAGCAGATCATAGAATGGTTGAAACTGTTGCCCCTAACATTGCACTACGGCGTGTGGTTCGTTTATACCTTGTGTCTTCTCATTAAACTTTTATCTCGCGAATATGTTATTGCAATCCGCAGCGGGAGCGTTTCTATAAACTTAATTTAAACTTACGTTTTACACCGTGCTTTGTTTCCGTTATGAACATGCTTGTATGCTTCACTCGCTCGCTTCTTATTGTTTCGCTCCCTTCTCAATTGTTTAATGAATTTTTTGTTCTTCGCTCTTTGAGGCTCTTCCTTCATTTCTCCCTACTGCGTTCTTTTATCTCACGAATATGTTATTGCAATCCGCAACGGGAGCGTTTCAATAAACTTAATTTAAACTTACGTTTTACACCGTGCTTTGTTTCCCTTACGAAGATCCTTGTATGCTTCACTCGCTCGCTACTTATTGTTTCGCTCCCTTCTCAATTGTTTAATTAATTTTTTGTTCTTCGCTGTTTGCGGCTCTTCCTTCATTTCTCCCTACTGCGTTCACAGTCTTTCCACGTGATTACGTGGGAGGCGTGATGACGTGACACTCAACTCTGCCTCCCACGGCCATCGAGCTGCCATCCATTACAGTATATTGTCAAAAAAGAGGTTCCAGTTATGACCATTACACGTTGAATTTCGAAATGAAACCTGCCTAACTTTTGTAAGTAAGCTGTAAGGAATCAGCCTGCCAAATTTTAGCCTTCCACCTACACGGGAAGTTTGACAATTGGTGATGAGTCAGTCAGTCAGTGAGGGCTTTGCCTTTTATTAATTAGTAATATATATATATATATATATATATATATATATATATATATATATATATTATATATATACTAATTAATAAAAGGCAAAGCCCTCACTGACTGACTGACTCATCACTAATTCTCCAACTTCCCGTGTAGGTGGAAGGTTGAAATTTGGCAGGCTCACTCCTACAGCTTACTTACAAAAGTTAGGCAGGTTTCATTTCGAAATTATACGTGTAATGGTCATAACTGGAACTTGTTTTTTATCCATATACTCTAATGGAGGAGGCGGAGTCACGTATCGCGTCATCACACCTCCTACGTAATCATTTGAACTAAAAACAAGGAAGAGATTTACAGCACGAGTCAAACGCGGGAACGAAGGTAAGTGACGTTAATTTTTGAGTGTCTTTTAATACTGTGTAAGCATACATATTAAAACATGTGCAATTAAACGTGTGCATTTACGGGGTGATTTCTCAGGCTTAAAAGCTCGCCTTTTATTAAAAAGGTAAATGCTAACTGTTTTCATTCTGAAGGGCACAAACCACGTTGGATTTTGTAATGGTAGTTGATTAGTAAGGTCTATTAAGGGAAACTTACAGAGTGATTAGTAATGCCTGTGAATGCCGATGCAAGTAGGAGAATGGGCGTGAACTACAGAACGATTAGTAACGTGTACAGTAAATGTCTCTAAAGTCTGTCTATTAAAAAGTTATTACAGTAATCCCTCGCTATATCGCGCTTCGCCTTTCGTGGCTTCACTCCATCGCGGATTTTATATGTAAGCATATTTAAATATATATCGCGGATTTTTCGCTGCTTCGCGGGTTTCTGCGGACAATGGGTCTTTTAATTTCTGGTACATGCTTCCTCAGTTGGTTTGCCCAGTTGATTTCATACAAGGGATGCTATTGGCAGATGGCTGAGAAGCCACCCAGCTTACTTTTCTCTTTCTCTCTCTTGCGCTTTCTCTGATTCTGACGTAGGGGGTGTGAGCAGGGGGGCTGTTCGCACACCTAGACGATACGGACGCTCGTCTAAAAATGCTGAAAGATTATCTTCACGTTACTGTCTTTTGTGCAGCTGCTTCCTGAAACGACATGCTGCACAGTGCTTCGCATACTGAAAAGCTCGAAGGGCACGTATTGATTTGTGCTTGAAAAACAAACTCTCTCTCTCTCTCTCTCTCTCTCTCTCTCTCTCTCTCTCTCTCTCTCTCTCTCTCTCTCTCTCTCCCTTCCTGCTCCTGACGGAGGGGGTGTGAGCTGCCGCCTTCAACAGCTTTGTGCCGCGGTGCTTCGCATACTTAAGAGCCAAACAGCCCTATTGATTTGTTTGCTTTTTTTCTCTATCTCTGTGACATGATCTGCTCCTGACACACTCCTTTGAAGACGAAGATATGTTTGCATTCTTTTAATTGTGAGACGGAACTGTCATCTCTGTCTTGTCATGGAGCACAGTTTAAACTTTTGAAAAAGAGACAAATGTTTGTTTGCAGTGTTTGAATAACGTTCCTGTCTCTCTACAACCTCCTGTGTTTCTGCGCAAATCTGTGACCCAAGCATGACAATATAAAAATAACCATATAAACATATGGTTTCTACTTCGCGAATTTTCTTATTTCGCGGGTGGCTCTAGAACGCAACCCCCGCGATGGAGGAGGGATTACTGTATATCTTTCAATCCTGTGTATTAATTAAACTACGAACCTAACAAGATCACTACATGGTGTCAGAATTGGCGGATTGGAAGAGGAATGTGAAGAAGAGGTTCAGCTTTTGAACGAGTCACATGTCTGTTAGTAACCCGAAAACATGATCAGAAAGCGCTAAGACGTTCTAGCAAAAGAGAAAAAAAAATATGTTAGGATTACAGCCCCCACCAAATTTCCAGTTAAAGGGAAATGTTGCTGAAAATTGGAAAAGATTTAAACAGAGATTCGAGTTGTATCTTTCTGCGATTGAAGCAGATAGGAAAAGTGAAAAAATGAAAGCGTCTATGCTTCTACATGTAATTGGTGAAGAGGCGCTAGAGGTGTATAACAATTTTCAGTTTGAAGAAGATGGAGACAATATGAAATTGAACAAAATAGTTGAAAAATTCGAAACGTATTGCAACCCAAAGCGCAATGTGACGTTTGAGCGGCACAAGTTTTTTTTACGTTTCCAGAAAAGCGGAGAAACAATTGACCAGTATGTGACGGAATTGCGTAAGGTAAATGCTAACTGTTTTCATTCTGAAGGGCACAAACCACGTTGGATTTTGTAATGATAGTTGATTAGTAAGGTCTATTAAGGAATACTTACAGAATGATTAGTAATGCCTGTGAATGCCGATGCAAGTAGGAGAATGGGCGTGAACTACAGAACGATTAGTAACTTGTACAGTAAATGTCTCTAAAGTCTGTCTATTAAAAAGTTATTATATCTTTCAATCCTGTGTATTGATTAAACTACGAACCTAACAAGATCACTACATGGTGCCAGAAGTGGCGGATTGGAAGAGGAACGTGAAGAAGAGGTTCAGCTTTTGAACGAGTCGCGTGTCTGTTCGTAACCCGAAAACGTGATCAGAAAGCGCTAAGACGTTCTAGCAAAAGAGAAAAAAAATATGTTAGGATTACAGCCCCCACCAAATCTCCAGTTAAAGGGAAATGTAGCTGAAAATTGGAAAAGATTTAAACAGAGATTCGAGTTGTATCTTGCTGCGATTGAAGCAGATAGGAAAAGTGAAAAAATTAAAGCGTCTATGCTTCTACATGTAATTGGTGAAGAGGCGCTAGAGGTGTATAACAATTTTCAGTTTGAAGAAGATGGAGACAATATGAAATTGAACAAAATAGTTGAAAAATTCGAAATGTATTGCAACCCAAAGCGCAATGTGACGTTTGAGCGGCACAAGTTTTTTTACATGTTTCCAGAAAAGCGGAGAAACAATAGAGCAGTATGTGACGGAATTGCGTAATAGGAGCTGTTCTAAGAAGAAACCGTCAAGACATCAAAGGACCAATAACCTCTAATCAGAACACGA